>NC_050456.1:63215605-63508105 GCF_903995425.1 Onychomys torridus | reverse complement strand
CCACTCATTAAACAAACATTTTTAGTGATACTGCAACATACAGAAATAAACAATATCAGGCCAGTTTTCAAGGGACTCTGCCTTTCTACCAGCGCCTCTCTGCTCAGACCAGATTGTTTTAAAGCATTAGCTTGTTCTAGTTTAATCAAATAGCATCATGTAACTTATATGTTATTCACGGTGGGTTATAGATGGGGAATTTAAATGAACATGAACATATAGTAAGCTGAACATTGTTTCAGGTTTTTCAGAAAAAAAGCGAGAGATTTACACAAGTGTCAGAATACAGACAG
The DNA here is from genome assembly GCF_903995425.1 of Onychomys torridus. Classification (NCBI taxonomy): domain Eukaryota; kingdom Metazoa; phylum Chordata; class Mammalia; order Rodentia; family Cricetidae; genus Onychomys; species Onychomys torridus. Next base: position 63,507,812 of record NC_050456.1, on the reverse strand, counting down.
CATAGTGAGACATTGGTGGCCCACCCAGCAAAAGGAATTTCATGGAATGCTCACAAAACTCTAAAGATAGATTATGATGACACAACATGTTGTGTCCTCAATGAATCAAATTGTGAATGAATAAAGTGCACTAGGACAAATTGCAGCATCTTCAGTAGTTATGGAACACTACAACTGTGACATCTACAGAGAAATTCTTCCCATCATGTTCTGTAACTTATCTTATTTTTCATGATCTCCCACACCATAGAACTATTCCTTTTCTAGCCCCAAAAGTTAACTTTTAGGTCTTCTGTGTGCTTTACTCGAGTTTCTGTAAAAAGAAAAAAAAATTTCTTCTGACTTCAAAAGCTGTCCCTGTAAATCAAAGATGCTCCAGAAGACCACTCCACTCCCAGTGGTCATCACTGACTCTCTGGTTGTTACCATTGTTTTCCTGTGATTCTATTTGTCTTCTAACACAACTACTTGCATAAAGTTAGGTAGGTTCAGTGTGTATCTGATTTGAGGTTTATCTTCCTAGGTAATAAGATACTTATTGGAAAGAAATCTTCCCCTTCTTTTCTGTCATATAGTTTTTTTTTTTTTTATCTTCCTTATCAAGGCATGTAATAAGAACAAGCTAAACAATTTTGTTCTGTCCAGACATGTCTAGGAGATATAAAATCCTTTTCCAAACCTTGGGGACAATGACTTCCATAGGTATACCTCAGACTCTTACGGCGTCTAATCAAATTTCCTCTAATGTAGTGTCTACTCATTTCTTCTCTATACACTGGCTGCGTATTACAAAAGAGAAGACATGACCTTGACTTTTAGGGATATTATTGAAGGCCACTTTAAGCAGAAACCAAACCTCAGTTCTTTATTAAATTATCAAAAGGAGTATTTTTGCGTATTTATGCCTAGGCTTGTGCCATGGCACGTATGTGGAGTTCAGAGGACAACTGTGGGGATTTGCTTTCTCCTTTCACCATGTAGTTTCAGGGGTTTAAAGTCATGTCATTAGGCTTGGCCTAAAGTGCCTTTTCCCACTGAGGCATCAGAATGTCAGTTCAGTTGTATACTTTATTTCTTCTTTTAGTAATTTACCAGCACATTCTCTTTTTTTTTTCAATTTTAAGATGTATTTGAAAGTTCAAGGATAATGTCTATCTTTCAACATCCTTAATTATACTAGCCCTACAATTCACTGATTAAAACAACTTTGCTAACAAAATATCAAAATCATCAGAATTCTTGAGTTTCAGAGACACAATAAACATTTCTTTTCTTTTCTTTTCTTTTTTTTGTCTTTTTTTTTTTTGTTTTTTTGAGACAGAGTTTCTCTGTGTAGCTTTGTGCCTTTCCTGGAACTCACTTGGTAGCCCAGGCTGGCCTCAAACTCACAGAGATCTGCCTGGCTCTGCCTCCCAAATGCTGGGATTAAGGCCACCACAGCCCAGCTCTTAAACATTTCAAAACATGTATACAACCTGTTATATTCTTATTAAAGATTTTTTTTAATGTATTTCTCAACTGAACTGCTGCTAAAAGCTTAAAAAGGCTCTACTTTCTGTCCTCACACTTTATATACCTTTCTGCTTCCTGCTGTCACTTCCTGGGATTCAGAGGCTTTCAGTCCGAGGAAAAAAGGTCAGCTGAGGAATTGGTAAGGTGAGGTTGATGTGGCTTGTTCTGTTTCTCTGATCATTCAGCATTCATATATATATCATGGCCATCAAATAGCATTTGGAAATGTTAAAATATTTCAATTTTAACATGAAATATTCAATAATTTGAATTTAGGGAGAGTTTAGCACTTCTTTTCTTTCTAAGGCACTCTATTACAGATTCTACCAGTTTATATTTTAAGGCTCCAGCTTCCCAAGCCTGCCAGCCACGTTGCAGCCTTGAGGAATTATGGCCATTTAATCAGAAGTCGAGCATTTCTATGCCAACCTTCAAGCAGTGATGCTGTGTCCACGTTTTTTTTTTTCCCAGTGATGGATGAACCCACTTACTGCACTACATCCTGCATGACAGTACTTTAGAAGTCCCCCAAAACCTCCACATTTCTCAACATATCACTTTTTAACTACATGATGGCCTTCTCATATTTGTATTCAGCTGTTTTTAGCCAACAGTTCATTACTTTCACAAAATTCAGAGGAAGGAAATAAACAGATGCTCACCCCAGTAGAGAAGTACTGCGGAATATTCTTTGCCTCATAATCGACTGCAAGGGATCCTATAAGGAAATGCCTAGGAGACTGTTGGTTTATAAGCTGGCAATGCTATGAGGAGCAAAGAGTTGGAATTCCAGCTATCTCATCTGTCTATAGTGTATCGCTTAAGAGGTATGCCACTTTTCTACAGCTTTCTGCTTTGAAACTGTCAGTGGGCCATCATTCTTCATTACAACCATCAAGTGTATATCCCTCTAACGTAACCCAACCTTTCTCAGAGGCAAAGCCTAGTTTTCATCTGGACTATAATCAAACGTGCTTTTCTCATACTGCAAAAGGCCTGGGATCATATATGATCTCACTTTTAATTCTGCTGTTTTCAAAAATGTAGTGCCAAAGTGGCTTCAGTGTTTTATTTTAGTTTTGTTTCATCTCAATACCTCAATTCAGATACTTGCTTTGTAGCATGCAAAAGAAGTACACGCCGGCAAATCCACAGAAATTAACAGTGACTAGGACTCACAAGTCAAACCAAATACATTACTTATGATTCTATCCACCAATGAGGAACTGATATCATAGAAGAGGTAACTGAAGATGTTACCTCATCTTATCCATCCACGTGAACATAGGCACAAGCTGTGATAAAACCTATGTAGCCTAGTGGTAGAACCTGCTATCTGATGACTACCTTCAGCTGAACATTTCCTGTGAGCAGAAACTTGTCTAAACTGACAACAATATTCGTTCTTGCCATGAGCCCAACTCAGACAGTTTTTCATGCTTGTTTTGTTTTGTTTCAGTGAGAGTTTTCTCAAACAGCTTCTTTCCCAAATACTACTAATATCAGGTACATGAAAACAAAATGAGAGGAAGTGAACTCAGAATTTCCTCTGTAGACACTTTATGGAGAACAACTGGCTTTTCCTCTATTTATTTCTGCTAAAGAGACAAGAATTCATTGTGTTTCTCCAGTCTAGCATGAAGGCTTCATCACCCTTAGTAATTCCAATTGGCTGAAGTTCGTTACATGAAAGAGTAAGTTAAAGTAAATTGTGAGTCGATGTCAGCACTCTACAGGTAAGTGCAGTTACCTCTGAATAATGTGCATGGTAGTTTTAACAGAGAGAGAAGAAACAGGATGCTGGTAGCATCTATATACACACCTTGGTCTATCTGGGAAATGAAAAAATATGCAACTCTGACCGTCACCTTTGGGAGACTCTTTTGCCTTCCAGCATGCCTTCTGATATCTACTATACTTTTATTTAATTTTAAAAAATACAGAAATGGAAAACTCACTGTTAAGTCCCTAAGCTAAGTCAAGACTCTCAATTAAGTCAATAACAATGTTTTTGAATGACATTATCTTCTATCCAAGCTGATGGCCTTAAAACTGAAGTGGGTATGCGAATAACCTGGGAGGTTTACTTCCAATGTGGGCTGTATTACACACACACACACACAGAGAGAGAGAGAGAGAGAGAGAGAGAGAGAGAGAGAGAGAGAGAGAGATCTGTACTTGCTGCACTGGGCAGGAAACACAGCTCTACACTTTGTGGGTAGGCATGGGCACCAGGATTTGGGCCATACTGTGAACAACAGTCACTAGGACCAACTCACATAATAATCTTCCTTTGGTCAGGATCTCAGATGGGAGCTGAAAACAGCTACAGCATCTGCTCTTTTCTGTCTCCTAGTTCGCTGCTACTCTTACATTAAAACTTCACTGGGGCATGAATTCAGAGGCTCATTATAATCCTCTGTTTCACTGAAGAAGGTAGAGTTCTCAATTCAGTGTGTCATTTTCTCCTACTGTTTAGTGGATTCCTTTCATTACTTATGCAGGCATTGCTCCCTCGGTCCCCCATGCCACAGAATCATGCACTATTTATAGCACAGAATTTTTGTCTTATACTTATTTAAATTGTCCTCTTGTGCAAGTCCATTCACAGGTCTAGGTGTCTGTTGTAGTGATTCATGTTGGTGGTGAACATAACAGCCACAACTATTAACTAAGCAACACAACACCGACTGTTTGCTGAGTGCTTTTCCCCTTTATTTAGTTCTCTAATATTTCAGCTAGGGTCTCAAAAGAAGCAAAGGAGAAGAATGGGCAGACCTTACCTCTAGAGGTCACTGGATGTGTTACGACAATAAATAGCCACTGAGCACACATCCAATCAAATTAAGCCTGCTGATGGTGCTGAGTGTGAAGATGTGGCCTCTGGACATTAATTATCCCCATACGTGAATGAGAGGCTTGTGTGGAAAATTAGTTAATTTATAACCAGACAGACTTCTCACTCCCAAACTCCAGCTTCAGCCCCTGTGAAACACAATGATGGGTGTCTTCCAATTTGTCTTTTTTTTCCTTTGTATCTTTCTTTCTTTTTATTCCTTAGACCTGTGTTAATGGAGGTTTCCTGTCAGCCTAGAAGTCATCATTTTGCTCTCTAAGGACTTAACTCCAAGGCTTAATTATTATGTGAGTGTGCCAGTGTATTAAGCTTATAGGACAAAAAATGATTTAAAATCTATGCTGCATTGACTTTCAAATTATTTCATTTCCAATTCAGATGCTTAGTTTGTTTAGGTGTTTATTACTTTTACATAATTAACAAGATTTTCCCAAGACTATGGTCTTTCAAAACTCTCACCGCACTAGGTCTCTATGAGTACCAATAAGTAATAGCCCCCTACTCTGTTGACTCAGACTCCTCCCTCAGTTTCTCACCTCATCCCAGTCTGTACCTCCTACTGGTAGAAACATATCCGGTACCACAGAGCTTGTCAGCAAGGTCGTTTGCTCTTTATTATCAAACCACCACAGTGATGCTCTTGGAAAAGCAGACACTGTTTCAGAGCTACATTCAGAATCCAAGACCCTGGTCTATTGACTGTCATGATTAGCAGATCAGAGAGCTATGGATTCACTGACTCTGTCAGATTCTTAGAAAATTAATAAATGAAAATATATCATTGTCTTAGAACCCATTGCAAGTTGGGCTATGAACTCTTTGAGTAGACGAGACTTAGACTCCTTTACTATATGACCATGGAGTGTGCTGAGACTTGGAATATCATTGCAGATCACACTCTTCAGATATACATTGCTCAGTCTTCATCAGTGAAGCTTCTTTTTGCAGTGGACAGCAGTTAATAGAGATTCACAGCTTGCAGAGTCTGGAAAATAAATGAACATGCAGTGCTTGACCCTAAACAGGATATCTACATCACCTCCTCCAAGGTTTATGGGAGATTACAGAAGGGCAAGAGGATAAAGACTGTAGGAGCCAGAAGTAGGGAAGGAGTTATGCAAAACATTGTCTTCTGTGTAAAATATGGCCATTGAGTGCATGAATTCAGTGCAGATGGTGTTAAGACCAGCACAAAATTAAAATCCTGTTTTATCAAGATTAGGGGAGAGGCTCATGAGCATTGCCCCTCACTATGAGGTAGTTAATGGAAGTAGAGAAAAAGGGTATCACGTTTTTCTAGTGAAATAACATTTGGTAAGTTGTATGTGTTCTGGTGAATAAACTTCCACTAGTATTTTTGTCCAATTATCTCTAGTTAAACTCAGTGGGAAAAGAAGAAAGCAACAGAAAGAGAGAGAGGGTAGGAGTGAGGAAGGAAGGAAGGAAGGAAGGAAGGAAGGAAGGAAGGAAGGGAGAAGAAAGGAGAGAAGAGCAGAGGGAAAGGGAAGGATGGGAGAGGAAGAGAAAAGAGGAGAGGAGAAGAGAAGAGAGGAGAGGAGAGGAGAGGAGAAGAGAAAAGAGGAGAGGAGAAGAGAAGAGAGGAGAGGGGAGGAGAGGAGAGGAGAAGAGAAGAGAAGAGAGGAGAGGAGAGGAGAGGAGAGGAGAGGAGAAGAGAAGAGAGGAGAGGAGAGGAGAGGAGAGGAGAGGAGAGGAGAAGAGAAAAGAGGAGAGGAGAAGAGAAGAGAAGAGAGGAGAGGAGAAGAGAGGAGAGGAGAAGAGAAGAGAAGAGAGGAGAGGAGAGGAGAGGAGAGGAGAGGAGAAGGAGAGGAGAGGAGAGGAGAGGAGAGGAGAGGAGAGGAGAGGAGAGGAGAGGCGAAGGAGAGGAGAGGAGAGGAGAGGAGAGGAGAAGGAGAGGAGAGGAGAGGAGAGGAGAGGGGAGGAGAGGAGAGGAGAGGAGAGGAGAGAAGTAGGAGGGGAGTAGAAGAGGAGAGGGAGAGGAGTAGGAGGGGACTGCCTGGAAAAAGGAGGTTTGGGGCACTTGGGATGAAAAAGGGTAAGGAGCTAAATTCACCATATAAATGTATAAAAATGTTAAGAAAATGTGGTACATGTAAACAATGAAATACTACTCAGCAGTAAAAAACAATGACATCATCATATTTGCAGGCAAATGGATGGAACTAGAAAATATCCTCCTGAGTGAGGTAACCCAGACTCAGAAGGACAAACATGGTATGTACTCTCTCATAAGTGGACACTAGATGTAAAGCAAAGGATAGACACACTACAATCTACAGCTCCAGAGAAGCTAGCTAACAAGGAGGACCCAAAGAGGATGCATAGACCGCCCTGGGGAGAGGAAATAGATGAGATCTCCATGAGTAAACTGGGGATGAGGGAGGGGCAATGGAGAGTTAGGGATGGGGGATGAGATCATAAGGGAATGGGATGGTTGAGCTAGAACAGGGATGGAGTAGGAGAACAATAAAAGAAATACCAAAATAGAGGGAGACATTTTGGGGATAGGGAGAAACCTGGTGATAGGGAAGTTCCCAGGAATCCACAAGGATGACCCCAGATAAGACTACTATCAATAATGGAGATGGTGCCTGAACTGGCTTCACCCCAGTATTCAGATTGGTGAATGCCCTAACTGTCATCAAAAATACTTTCTCCAGTAACTGATGGAAGCAGATGCAGAGATCCACAGCCAAACAACAAGCTGAGCTCCAGGAGTCCAGTCAAAGAAAGAGAAGAGGGATTCTTTGAGCAAGGGATGTCAAGATCATGATGAAGAAACCTACAGAGACAACCAAACCAAAGTCCATGGGACTGGACTAGGACCTCTACATAAGCAAGATAGTTGTGTAGCTTGATCTGCTTAAGGGGCTCCCTGGCAGTAGGATCAGGATCTATCCCTGGTGTATAAACTGGCTTTTTGGAAACCACTATCTGTGGTGAGACACCTCACATAGCCTTGAGGCAAGGAGAAGTGCTTGGATTTGTCACTACTGAATGTACATGGCTTTGCTGATGCCCCATGAGAGGCCTGACCTTCTTGTAGGAGGAAATGGGGAATGGTTTGGGGTGGAAGCTAGGGGTGGGAGGAGGGAAGAGGGGGATCTATGATTGGTATGTAAAATGAATAAAAAAATTCTTAATAATAAAAAATAAAAATGAAAAAAATTAAAGAACAGAAAAAAGTAGATTCTTCCTAAGGGAAAATGGGAGCTCATTTCCTGAGCAGCAGTGATATGTTAAGAATCGGCTATGGTTGTCTGCATAGCAGAAGCTGGGTAAAAGATGCAGTGGCTCTTTTGTTACCATACTCCACATTTTAAAAAGTTTAATGCTGAAATCAGTGATATTTAATTTTGTTTGATCAGGTCTTGTGTGTGTGTGTGTGTGTGTGTATAAACTAATAATCTTAAAGGATATAATCTTGGATAGTGGTGAAATTGCTGTCTGTCTGTTTGTCTGTCTGTCTGTCTCTCTCTCTCTCTGTCTCTCTCTCTCTCTCTCTCTCTCTCTCACACACACACACACACAAAAAAAAAAAAAACACATTTCAATCATTTGATTAAAGACAAAATTGTATTTTTATTGACTGACATAAGCAATGATACTTGCCAAGATACCATATGTCCTCTCATATGTTTGCATTTATTTTTTTATTTTACATATAATTTATATTGATTAATAGGTTTATATTTCTATGTTTATATTTTAAATCAGCATAAAAAACAGTGAGTTTAATCTTGGCATCTTAGTATATATTTATCATTATACTTTTTTCTCATTCATGCCATCTCCCACTGTCCTCCCCAGGCCTCCTTACTTCCTGCTAACAAATTCCCTTTCTTTCTGCAGTTAGTAGTTAGTCGCCCTCTTCTGTCTTCCTTTTACTGTCACCCTTTCCATTTCCCATCTTCATTAAGACTTCTTTCTCCCCTCTTATTATCTACTTGCTAGATTTGTGGTTGACAAGCACAAACACACACACACACACACACACACACACACAATTTAAAATGAAAGTTATGCATACAAGAAAAAAAATACATTTTTGTCGTCTTTCTGAGTCTGGCTTATTTCATTTAAAGTAATGATTTCTAGCTGCATCTATTTTGTGCCAATATCATAACCTAATTTTTATTTATAATTTCATTACATTTAACTGTATGTATTTCATTATATATAATACAATATATACTACACTGCATTTATTAATTTATTTCTGTTGAATGACATCCAGGATGGTTCTATTTCCTGGCTATTGTGAATAATGCAGCTATAAACAAATATCTCACAGATATGTTTACTTAAGATGCCTCAGACATGACATCATGTGTGGTGTAATTGAGTCAGAGCATAATTTTATTTTCAGTGTTCTGAGTAAATGCAATCCCAATTTCTGTAGAGGCTGTCAGAGGTCGGCATGCTTGCCCATAGTTCTTTCCCCACATCCTCAGCAACATTGTTGGTAACCATTCTGATAGAGTCTCAAAGCAATTTGAATTCACACTTACCTGATTATCTACAGATGTTAAACACTTTCATAGTATTGAGAGCCGCCATTGTTATTTCTTCTTTTGAGAACTGTTCAGCTCATTAGCCTATTCACTGATTGAATAATTGTTTTGTTGGTGCTTACTTTTTTCAGTTCTTTATATATCCTGGATACTAATCTCTTATTTTATGTTTGGCTATCCCTTCAATTTGAGGATTGCTTTCTTTATTTTGCAGTAGCTTCTTAATTCACATAATTCCATTTGTCAGTTCTTAGAATAGTTTCTCTGCTAACATTATATTGTTATATTTTGAAATGTTATATATATTTTTCCTTACAGTTTTTGTTGTCTCAGGAGCTAATCAGCTGTAGCTATGGCACAGCTGCTCCAGTGGACACCACCTTTCTTGGCAGGTTGATGATGTGGCATGCAGAGTCCGGCAATATGTCCCAAAGGAGTTTCTAATGCTTTGCACTGTGACTTTTGTTTAATAGACCATGTCTTCTGGGAGCAGCCTTATCCACCTATACAGTGTGTGGTAGTCATTGTTCTATTGTTGTGAAAAGAAGACATGTCCAAAGCAACTCTTATAAAATAAATCTTTTAACTGGGGGCTTGTCTTACACTTTTGGAGGGTTAGTCCTTTACCATCATAAAGGGAAGCATGGTGGCCAGCATGAGTCTATGGGGATCATTCTTAATCAAACTACCACACACAGCTATCTCCTTTCTAACTATTGATTTTAGTTCTATTTTAAAATTACCTTAATAACTATTGGGTTCCATGAGGCTTGTTCATTCATCCTTAGTTTTGGCTAATTTACATACATATCCTCCCATCGCCCTCCTCACAACCCAGTGTGATCTTTATTTTCCACAGTTCTTCCTCCTTCTTTCACATCACAGATATTTTACTATCCCATTGATTATACATCTCATTTAGGTTGTGGATATAGGTTTCCTCATGTCTCTATCACACTCTCTTCCTTTTTGTTAGATGTCCACAAACTTAACTTGGAATGACCAAGTAATGTTTTTTTTTTAATTTTTTTTATTAGATTTGTGTTTTAATTTTACATATCAGCCATGGGTTTCCCTGTCCTCCCCCCTCCCGCTACCACCTCCACCTTCTCTCCAGCCCCTCCCCTCCATTCCCATCTCCTCCAGGGCCAAGACTCCCCTGGAGATTCATTTCAACCTGGTGGATTCAGTACAGGCAGGTCCAGTCCCCTCCTTCCAGGCTGAACAAAGTGTCCCTGTGTAAGCACAAGGTTCCAAACAGCCAGCTCATGCACTAAGGACAGATCCCACTGCCTGGGTGCCTCTCAAACAGTTCAACCTATTCAATTGTCTCACTTATCCAAAGGGACTGATTCAGTTGGGGGCTCCATAGCTTTTGGTTCATAATTCATGTGTTTCCATTAGTTTGGCTATTTGTCCATGTGCTTTTCCAATTTTGGTCTCAACAATTCACACTCTTACAGTCCCTCCTCTTTCTCGACAATTGGACTCCTGTAGCTCCACCTGGAGCCTGGCTGAGGATCTCTGCATCCACTTCCATCAGTTATTGGATGAGAGTTCCAGCACAACAGTTAGGGTGTTTGGCCATCTGATCACCAGACTAGGTCCAATCAGTCTTTCTCTTGACCATTGCCAGTAGTCTACAGCGGATGTATCATTTTGGATTTCTGGGGACCTCTCTAGCACTTTGCTTCTTCCTGTTCTCATGTGGTCTTCATTTATCGTGGCCTGTTATTCCTTGTTCTCCTTTTCTGTTCATGATCCAGCTGGGATCTCCTGCTCCCCTAAGCTCTCTTTCCCTCAAATCTTGCCCTTCATTACTCCCACTGTCGTCCAGGTTGTTCATTTAGATCTTATCCATATCTCTGTCATTGGGCGATCCCTATGTCTTTCCTAGAGTCCCGTTTTCTAGGTAGCCTCCCTGGAGTTGTGAGGAGCAGTCTAGTCATCTTTGTTTTACATCTAGTATCCTCCTATGAATAAGTACATACCATGTTTGTCTCTCTGAGTCTGGGTTACCTCAGTCAGGATGATTTTTTCTAGATCCATCCATTTGCCTGCAAACCTCATGATGTAATTGTTTTTCTCTGCTGAGTAGTACTCCATTGTGTATATGTACCATATTTTCTTTATTCATTCTTCAGTTGAAGGGCATCTAGGTTGTTTCCAGGTTCTGGCTATTACAAACAATGCTGATATAAACATAGCTGAGCAAATGCCCTTGTGGTATGATTGAGCATTCCTTGGGTGTATGCCCAAGAGTGGTATAGCTGGGTCTTGGGGGAGATGGATTCCCAATTTTCTAAGGACGCACCATATTAATTTCCAAAGTGGCTGTACAAACTTGCATTCCCACCAGCAGTGGAGGAGAGTTCCCCTTGTTCCACACCCTCTCCAGCATAAGCTGTCTTCTGTGTTTTTGATCTTAGCCATTCTGACAGGTGTAAGGTGGTATCTCAGAGTCATTTTGATTTGCATTTCCTGGATAATTAGGGATGTTGAGCAATTCTTTAAATGTCTTTCAGCCATTTGAGCTAGATATTTCAGAAATACCTAAATCCCTCTCCTCATTATAACCGACTACAAGGAGCTGAAAATACAAACATACAAACAAAGCCCATACATTGGGAATTATGCTCAAGTTTAAATAAACCAATAAAAATAAATAATAAAACAAGGCATTATAGTAAAATAAATGACTTTGGACCAGCATAAACAACAGAGAGAGGCCACATATAGCAAATGGCGACATGTTCTGTTTCTGTTCACTAAGGATTGTAAATGGACAAGCACTAATCTAGATATTTGTGTAAGAATATGGAGATTCCAAGAATTCTCAAAACAATTACACTATAAATATAAGAATCTTGAGAATAATAAGGAAAGAAGGGAGGAAGAGCAAAGTGGTAAGAAATGGCATCACCTGTCGGTTGGGAGAAGAGTGGAGAAAGCCACTGAGAATTCTATTCTTAGAGAATATGAAGGAAGTTGTACATGTAGAAGTTGTTTTTTTTTTTGGGGGGGGGGGTCTTTTGAGTTTCTGATCCATATAATGATCCATTCATATCATGGAAAATAGAATAAATCAAGTTGACCTAAGAAAGTAATAGAAATGGATTTCAAGGGCATAGGAAGTAGTGAGGTGAGGTACAGTGGGTCCTTAATTTCTGGCCCCTCATAGACAAATGAAAGAAGGCCCAGGAAGGCTGATAGTGCCTGGCATTTGTGCATGGAGGATGAGTAGGCTCAAAACTCGTTGCCTATTGTGTCTTAACTGGAACCTAAGTGCATGAGAACCAAAAGCTCTGGTGGCATCTATTCCAGGATTGATACTGTGGGGAGGAAAGGAGAGTTACACAGAGAGACTTCATTCACAGGAAAGGAAAGTAGGCCATTAATCCCTTGTGACCGAGGAGCAAATACTGCCCTTTGTGTGGGGCAATTAAGAGCCCATGGAACTCATTCTCCCCTCTGCACATACACCCTTGAGAGCCCATAGTGGCAGCATGGCAATTGCTTTCATTAGTTTAAATAACTGAAGAGTAACAATTGTTAACCATCTCTTGCTCTATTTCCCCCATATGGGGAATGAAAGGGAAACATGTGCTAGGAGTAGCTTGATTTGACACTGTTGGCAGAGGAGATTGCAAGGAGAAAATACAGACACATCCAGAAAGAATGCTTAATTAAGCAAAACAGGGAGTGCCTCAAAGGAACTAATCCTGCCATTACAACGTCCTTGCCAGCAGCCTGTACACTGAAATTAGGCACAAAGAGGAGCTGTTTGTAACCAAGAGAACTGAATATCTGCAGCATCACCTCCAAATTCAAAGATTCAGAATGAAGAGGAGATGAAGGCTTTAGGGAGTATAAAAACAAAGGAAGAAAAGAAAGCTATGACCTCACCCTTTCCCTACCATTCATACCAACCCTGGCAATAGAGTTCTAAATGGTCACTCTGGCTTCTACATTTTATTCCCAGTGACAAGAATGCATACCTTATGGACAGGCTTGAACCTTCAAGCTTAAAACCTTGGGCCAATGAATGCATAAAATACAATGGAATTTTATGCCCTTGAAGTTTCATGATGTACCTACCATAGGCAGTCACTTCTAGGGATGGGAAGACGTGAGACAGATGTCTTCACTCAGTCCATACTCAGTAAGTATGTTGGGCATCTTGTGGTTTAGTTCCTCAACTACCTTCCTGTATCCAACCATAGGATGAATTCTTAGCTAATGACTGATAGACTACATAAAGAAATGAAATTGTTAGATAAATTGATGAGGGTTGCCTCCTTGTCCTTTAAAGGATTCAGGCTAGGGTTTATTTCTAAGACTGTGTCTAGAATAATCACTTCTCTTTGAAGTAAGATGTCAAAGAGGCAGCTGTAATGGATGGGTTCACAAAACTGTAGTGTCTGTGGACACTTTTTCTTAAGTCCAATGGAGATTTGTTTTTCTGGAAAGATTTTAAATAAAGATTGGGACACTAATTGGGATCTGATTAACTCTGTCATACCAATCATTACAAAAAAACAAAACAAAAACGAAAAAAAACTTTTGTTGTTGTTGTTTATTGTTATTCTGAGACTTGCTTAATTTGTTTAATATGAATATCTCCAATTGCAAACATTTCCCAACATGGGACTTTGGTCTTTAAGCTGGAAACATTACCTTTGTATAATCTGTTTATGCTAACCTGTCCTTGCCTTATGTGCCTCCCAAACATTCCAGCATGATGCTGACCAATTTGTTCCAATGGCCTCTGATGGTGGGATATTGTCAGCCCCTTCCCAACTTGTGGTGCATAAAGCAGAATGGGAGTCTACTGCTTAATAAATTATTAAGTCCATTTTGTCATGTGTTTACAGAGATGTCACAGGGAACCCTTTAAAACTATATCCAAATGGGCAGTTGTTGCTGAATTTAAAATATCTTAAATCCTCTGTCTTCATGCCAACAGATCACCTTGTGTAGAAGATCCAATGTGAGGCATTGTTGATTCAGATGTCTTTAACTCTTCTCACCTCATCTTCCATGTGCCCTCAGGGGAGGGATTTGATACACACATCCAATTTGGGCTAAGTAGTCCAAGCTCTCTAACTTTCTGCATATTGTCTGGCTGTGGATTTCTGAATTTCTTCCCATCTGCTGCAGGAGGAAACTTCTCTGGTGATGACTGAGCAAGGCACTGATCTACTTCCCTAGCCAGAGTCGAAAAATATATGTTCTGTATTAATACATTTAAATTTGGGTGTTTCATGCTTACAAGATATATGAGAGTTGAGTTCACTAATTACACACCAACATTTGCAGTGAAGAATATATGGAGATGTGAGCAGAAAAAAAATAAGGATATGCACATAAAAGGCTATAATGCACAACTTCCACCTCTCAAAATGAGAATAAAATATTTTAAGCTCAAGTGGCAGAAATGGCACTTAATATTTTGATCATGCAACTTATTTAACTTCCATGGTTATCATGCAAACATAAAATTTGCAGATTCAAATTGTTTTATTTGAGAATACTCTTGCCTCATATTATTGTATCTTTTTTGTCCTGTATGGATGTTTTGTCCTGGAAGGATGCTCCTTTCTCAAGGGAAATGGATGTAGGATGGATCTGGAGAAGAGGGGAGGTGTGGTAGAAATGGGATGAGGGGAGGGAGGGGAAACTCTGGTCCCTAATATATTATGTGAAAGAAGAATTTACTTTCTGTTTCTGTCTTTATCTATAATTTTGTTATTCATTTTCCATACCAACCACAGATTCCCCTCTCTTTCCTCCTCCTGCTCCCTCCCAGCCTTCCCCTCAAACCCACCCCAATTATCTCTTCCAAAAAGGTTAGACCTCCAATGGGAATCAGGAGAGCCTGATACATTCAGTTGAGGCTGGTCCAAGCTGGCCCCCCTTATCCCCTACATCAAGGCTGTATAAGATGTCCCAACATAAGTAATGGGCTCCAAAAAGCCAGCTCATGCATTCAGGATAGATGCTGATCCTATTGCCAGAGGTCCCCTTAAGCAGACCAAGCTAAACAACTGTCTTGATTATGCAGAGGGCCTAGTCCAGTCCCATGGAGGCTCCACAGGTGTTGGTCTAAAGTTCATGAGTTCTCATTAGCTTGGTTTGATTGTTTCTGTGGGTTTTCCCATCATAATCTTGATGTTCCTTGCTCATAGAATCCCTCTTCCCTCTTTTAAAATAGACTCCTAGAGCTTGGCCTGGTGCTTGGCTGTGGATCTCTGCATCTGCTTCCATCAGTTACTGGATGAAGGCTCTATGATGGCAGTTAGGTTTTTCACCAACCTGATTACTGGGGTAAGCCAGCTAAGTCATCCTCTCCACTATTGCTAGTAGTCTAACCTGAAGTCATCCTTGAGGAATCCTAAGAACTTCCCTAGCACCCAGTTTCTCTGTATCCCCATGATGTCTCCCTTTATCAAGATATCTCTTCATTACTGTTTGACTCCGTCCCTGTTCCAGCTTGACCAGTCCATTCAGTTATGTTCTCATCCCCCATCCCCAACCCTCTATTTCCCTTCCTTCATCCCCAGTTTACTCAGGAGGTCTCATCTACTTCACCTTCCCAGGGCAATCCATGTGTCTCTCTTAGGGTCCTCCTTGTTAGCTGACTTCTTTGTGGCTGGGGGTTGTAGTCTGGTTATCTTTTGCTTTACATATAATATAGACTTATGAGTGAGTACATACCATGTTTATATTTCTGAGTCTGGGTTACCTTACTCAGGATAATATGTTCTAGTTTCATTCATTTGCCTGCAAATTTCATGATGTCATTGTTTTTACTGCTGAGTACTACTTCATTGTGTATATGTACCACATTTTCTTTATCCATTCTTCATTTGAGGGACATCTAGTTTGCTTACAGCTTCTGGCTATTATGAATAATGATGTTGTGAACATAGAAAAGCATGCATCATTGTGGTATGATTGAGCATTCCTTGGCTATATACCCAAGAGTAGTATAATTGGGTATTGAGGTAGATTGATTCCCAATTTTCTAAGAAACTGCCACACTAATTTCCAAAGTGGCTATACAAATCTGCACTCCCATCAGCAGTGGAGGGATGTTCCCTTTGCTTTACATCCTCTACAACATTAGCTGTATGTAGTTGGAAGGTTTCTCCAGTCCCTCCCAGCCCATGGTCCCATAGCTGCTTATAAAATAATTACTCAGAGGCTTATACTAATTACCAACTCTATTGATGTAGACAAATTTCTAAACAGTCTTATTAAATAAGAAACACAGAGCCAAATACAGGGGTGCAAGCCATAGAGATCAGAGAAATAGTGAGTGCCTCCTTAGCTTAACCTTAGCTCACCACACCATGGTAGCTTCCCAAGAGAACCAGTTTCTTCCTGTCTAACCTGCACCTTTATTTTCTTGCTGTTCTGCCTCTCATTGGCTCTTAGCCCAGCCAACTAACTTCCTTGTCACTGCCTATCTATACAGACCATCAGGTCTCTATAGTTGGTTCTGGGATTAAAGGCATATATCACCACACTTGTGAACACACAGGGACCCTGCCTGCCATGTGACAGGATTAAAGGCATGTGCTACCTCCACCTGACTTCTGTTTATGGCTGTCTATGACCTCTGTTCTCCAGGCAAACTTTATTTATTAACATACAAATAAAATATCACCATACACACCCCTTTTTTTCTAATAAAATAGCCATTTTGGCAAGAAATTGTTCTTGCCTGGACTGCTTGAAAAAATGTTGTATCAACTGAACATGCAGGACACATAGGAAGGTGACCACTGAACTCTGCAAGGCAAGATGGTCCTTCAGGTTCCTGCTTCACAGAGGAGACTCCCAGACATTCTACAGGACACAGGAAGAAGCAACTGAGAGACTCTAGGCCTGTAGGCTGAAGAATGGATGCCCCAACATTGTAGAAGAACTTTGGGAGACTGTCCAGACAGGCAGATGTCTCTGTCATTCTAGATTTTTGAAAGTTGCTTACAATGCACTTCTTGTTTACTTAGGTATTATTATATCCTTCTGAGGTGTTTGACATAGTTGAAGACTAGATAGTTATAATTATAGTTTTCCTTGGTTATGATGAGATAAGGCAGATATGAAACTTTAGACTCACAAATACAGGATAGATAGAATATTTTCTTTAATTTTACAAAATATAAATAGACTAGATGTTGTAACTATAATTCTTGTTTGGTATATGTAATTTTAATAGGTTAAAGTTAAAACCTTCCTTTTGTTTAGAAGGAAAGGGGAAATGATGGGGGAATGTCTTTTTGTATGCTGTGAAAATATGTTGCTTTGATTGGTTGATAAATAAAGCTGTTTGGCCAGGAGTGAGGGAGAATAGGGTTAGGCAGGCCATTATAACTAGAGAAGAGGAAGGAGAAAGGAAGACAGAGGAGGTACTGCCAGTCACCAGAATGAGAAGCAAAATGTAAAGATACAGGTAAGCCATGAACCACATGGAAAAGTATAGATTTATAGAAATGGGTTCATTTAAAATGTAAGATCTAGCTAGCAAGAAGCTTGAGCCAATAGGCCATAAAGTTTGTAATTAATATAAGCCTCTGTGTGTTCATTTGGGCCTGAGCAGGACTGTGAGGTTGCAGGAGCTGGGTGGGCACAGGAAAACTTTCAATACAGAGTAAGTTTGAGTTTCTCCCCATTTAGTTTAATGTTGGCTGTTGGCTTGCTGTGTACTGCCTTTATATGTTTTGGGTATGTTCCTTATATCCTTGGTCTCTCAAAGACCTTTATCATGAAGGAGTGTTGGATTTTGTGGAAGGCTTTTTCAGAATCTAATGAGATGGTGATGTGTTGTTTTTTCTTTTTACTTTCAGTTTGTTTATATGGTATATTACATTGACAGGTTTTCATATGTTGAACCATCCTTGAAACCCTGGGATGAAGCCTACTTGATCACAGTGGATACTTTTTTCCAATGTGTTCTTGCATTTGGTTTGCCAGTATTTTACTGAGAATTTTTGCATCAATGTTCATCAGGGAGATTGGTCTGTAATTCTCTTTCTTTGTTGCATCTTTGTATGGATTGGGTAACTGTGGCCTCATAAAAAGAGTTTGGCAATGTTCCTTCTGTTTCTATTGTGTGAAAAATTTGAAGAGTATTGGTATTAGCTCTTCTTTGAAATTCTGGTAGAATTCTGCATTGAAACTAACTGGTCCTGGGCTTTTGTTTGTTTGTTTTGTTTTGTTTTGTATGTTTGTTTGTTTGTTTGGGAGACTTTTAATGACAGTTTATATTTCCTTAGGGGTTATAGGTCTGTTTAAATTGTTTATCTGGTTTTGATTTGATTTTGGTATATGGTACCTCTCCAGAAAATTGTCCATTTCTTTTAGATTTTCTAGTTTTGTGGAGTACAGGTTTTTGAAGTATGACCTAGTGATTCTCCAGATTCCCTCACTGTCAGTTGTTATGTCTCCATTTTCAGTTCTGGTTTTGTTAATTTGGATGCTTTCTCTGACTTTTGCTTAGTTTGGATAAGGGTTTGCCTATCTTGTTTTTCTCAAAGAACCAACTCTTTATTTCATTGATTCTTTGTATTTTTTCTTTGTTTCTATTTTATTGATTTCAATTTTCAATTTTATTACTTCTTTTTATCTACTCCTCCTGGGTGAGTTTGCTTCTTTTTGTTCTAGAGCTTTCAGGTGTGCTGTTAAGTTGCTAGTGTGAGATTTCTCCAACTTCTTTATGCAGGCATTTCATGTCATAAATTTTCCTCTTAGCTCTGCTTTCATTGTATCCCATAAGTTTGAGTGTGTTATACATCCATTTTCATTGAATTCTAGGAAGTTTTTAATGTCTTTCTTTATTCCTTTCTTGACTCATTGGTGATTCAATTGAATGTTATTCAGGTCCCATTAGCTTATAGGCTTTCTGTAATTTTTCTGTTGTTGAAATATACCTTTAAGCCATGGTGTTCCAAAAAATACAAGAGGTTATGCCATTTTTCTTGTATCTGTGGAGGTTTGCTTTGTGACCATGCATGTGGTCGATTTTAGAGAAGGTTTCATAGGTGCTAAGAAGAAGGTATATCCTTATGCATTAGGGTGGAATGTTCTGTAGATATCTATTTAAGTCCTTTTTAGTCATAACATCTGTTAGATCCCTTATTTCTCTGTTAAGTTTCTGTGTGGCAGACCTACCCATTAGTGAGAGTGGGTGTTGAAGTTTTCCACTATTAGTGTGTGGGGTTTGATGTGTAATTTAAGCTTTAGTATTATTTCTTTTGCATATGTGGGTGTCATTTTATTTGGAGCATAAATGTTCAAAATTGAAACTTAACCTTGGTAGATTTTCCCTGTGATAAATATGTAATATCCTTCTTGATTTCTTTGGATTAAGTTTTAGTTTGAAGTCTATTATGTTAGATATTAGGGTAGCTATACCAGCTTGCTTCTTAAGTCCATTTAATTGGGAAGAATTTTCTCAACCTTTTACTCTGAGGTAATGTCTGTCTTTGAAGTTGAGGTGTGTTTCTTTTATGCTGAACAAGGATGGATCATGTTTCTCTATCCATTCTGTTAGCCTGTGTCTTTTTAGAGGCAAATCAAGTCCACTGATACTAAGGAATATTAATGACCTATGATTGTTGATTCCTGTTATTTTGGGGGGTGGTAATGTGCATATATTTCCTTTCTTTTGGTTTTGCTGCCATGGAATTATCTATTTCCTGTGTTTTGTGGGTGCATCTAACTTCCGTAGGTTTGAGTTCTCCTTCTAATGCTTTCTGTAGGGCAAGATTTGTGGATAGAATTGTTTAAATCTGGTTGTTTTTTTTTTTCTAGAAATACCTCATGTATTCCATCTATGATGATTGAAAGTTTTGCTAGGAATAGTTGTCTGGGCTTGCATCTGTGGTCTTTTAGTATCTGCATAACATCTGTCCAGGACCTCCTAGCTTTCAGAATCTCCATTGAGAAGTCTGGTTTTATTCTGATGGGTCTGCCTTTATTAACATACTGTTAAACATCTGAATAATTGAATTAATTTCCACAAAATTAAAATGTTCTCCTACAGTACAAATTGCACATGGATTCTTAAATTCAACTTACTGACTTAAATAAACAAATCTAAGAAAAGAAGAGAAATACTATGATTTCAGTAATGACATTCTGCAGAGGCAAAACCAAGAATTAGTTTTTGCTAGAAATTTAAGTGTTATAGAGAAGTGGGAAAATGAACTTGTGTTTATAGGCATATGTCCATAACACATTGAGAGGTATCTTGGTCTTTCCTATTTTGAAATTGCGAGAAAGCCTACTGTGTACATATTTCAGTAGATTTGTGTGAAATTACACATTCTCCATTAATTTGAGTAAAAAGAAAGAATTGTTGCCTGTATTCTATGGTGAAAATATGTTTAGCATCTAAGAAACTGCCATGCTATGTAACAAAAAAAACCTCTCAGTTTGCAGTCTAACCAACCATGTTCAGTAATCATTTCTCCACATCTTTGTTAGAATTTAGTGTTATTTCTTAGTTTTTTGTCATTCTAATATACATAGTAATATATAATATGTACATATAACACACATGCATATATTGCATATATATTAATGCTAGAGATCAATCCAGAAACTTGTGCATGCCTAACAAGTACTCTCTCATTTGTTCCTCTATGAATTCTTTTTTATATTTAAATTTTTTATTCTTTTGAAAATTTCATACATAACTACTATATGTATATTTTCTTCAACCCTTTCACCCACTCTCCAGTATCTTGTGTCTCTCCTCCCTCTCCAATGCACTCCATTTTTCTTCGATAATTATTTTAACATATACATAAATGTATGCATAAAATTCTCAGATCCTTTACTGTTGTTTTATGGTACATGCTTCTAAAGATGACCACTAAGGATTGCATAACCTATTAGGAGATCAAATCTGGGGAGGAGTGATTCTCCTTGTCTCAGCACACATGAATCTGCTCAAGAGCTTCATCTATGAGTAGATCCTTCTGAGATTTCCCCCATCCATGCTGATATGTCAACTGGTTGTCATGGCCATGTCATGTTTGGCTATTTATACTGCTGTGATTTTGTGGGTGCAGCCATCCCTCTCATATCTCCAAATTGCTGTGTCAAAGCATCTTGTCTGTGTTTGGTCTTTACAACCTGGTTTCAGAGACTTTCTTTTAGCAGCTCTGTCCTTGAATCTCTTTGGTGTTTGCCATTTGTGATTTTTTTTTTTTTTTTTTTTTTTGCCAATGCACTGTGATATCTTCAGAATCTTATGTTTTGTATGTCTATGTTGCTGTTGTCTTTTGGCTTTTTTGAAATTATAATATAATCACATCATTCCCCCTACCTCTTTTTCTTCACTGTAAACCCTCCTATATACCACTCTTGCTCTCTTCCAAATTTATGGCTTTATTTACTTTAATTTTTGTTACATACATATACATGTATACAGATATACATATATTCCTGAAACGTGTATACAAATATCATAGAGATAAAGCAGATTATATTTAAAATTTTAGCTTTGAATTGCATAGACTTAGGCTCCTCAGGCTCTCACGGCATGGCTGGTTTCCCAAACCCCTTATTCTAGATGAAAATCTAACAGAATCACAAATCAGGATCAGGAGCTACACCATGTCATTGATTTCTGACAATCTACTCTTAGAAAAAATATTTGCCATAAATATTTATAGTAAATATTGATCCATCATTAATTCCTTGCACTTGGGGTCACAATTTAGGTATGGGCTGATAGCACATACTCAGAATCTTGAGGACAACTCTGTGTGATTTGTTATTTGATTTAAAAGTGAAATGTAACACTGGTCACATGGTTGTAATTTTTATGATAACACATCTATTTCCTTCTCTAAACACAATCTTTATCTCCTATAGGAAAAGCATTTTTAATGCTATTTTTTTCTTATTGGCAAGAGGAGTTGAATGTATTGATTTTCATAAACAAGCCAAATATGAACTCCACTGCCATTCCCATGCTGCATTCTGAAGATTATGATATAGGAATCATCTTCTATTGTTCCCCTAGATGTTTGTGCAGGCTAGAATCACATAGTCATGTGCTAGGCTCCTTATCTCCCTTGCTATCCTACCAATTGTCAACATTTGATTTAAAAATGTTTGTCCAAAATTTCAGAAGTCTTAATTTTTTTTTATGTAAAGTGAACAGTTAGCTTCAGTTGTCAACTTGACACAATGCAGAATCACCTGAGGGGAGACTTAATTAAGAAATTATCTCAATAATATTGCCCTATGGCCATGTGTTTGCAGCATTTTATTAACTGCCAATTAATGGGGGCCAACCTAAAGTGAGTGGTATCATCCATAGGTAGGTGGGCCTGGGCGATATAGGGAAGGTAGAAGATAAAGCCACAGTGAGCACACCAGTAAGTAGCCTTCTTATTTCCCACTTCTATTCTTACCTATAAGGTTCTGACTAAAGATCCTGTCCTGGATTTTTTTAATGATGAACTTAAACCTGTAAGCTGACATGAACCTCTCTCTCCCCAAGTTGCTTTTGGGTTTGGTGTTTATCACAACAACATAAACAAACTAGAACTAAAAGTTATAGCAGAAGAAAGATATTGTCACAGATATTATCATGCTGATTTGAGGGAGAATTATGGAAGGATTTGGAACTTTCAGTTGGAAAAATCCACTGAGTTCTCAGAACTTAATGTAATGTTCTGTTGGATCTTAAACAAATACACAGTGGAGGCTTGGCTTGTGTTGTTTCTGAGAGAAGCAAATTGTACTGGAATTGTTCATTTGATATTTTCAATTATGATTCTGGGAAACTAAAATCTTTCGTGCTTACTGAGACAATGTTAGTTCATTGTGATTTAAAGATAAGTTATTATTAAGAGAACAGCAACAACATCATTTAAATGATGTCCTCTGGAAATTATTTCCTTGTAGAATATTATTTTAAGATGTTTTACTTTTATTTATATTGCATTATTTAACTCTGTGAAGCTATGTTACAGTGCCTGCCTAAAACACCTGCTGGTTTAATAAATAAGTGAATGGTCAATAGTGAGGCAGGAAAAAGAAAAGGCAGGGCTGGCAGGCAGAAAGAATTAGTAGAAGTGGAAATCTGGGAGAGGAAAGATCCAGGAGCAAGAGAAATCCAGGGACCAGCCACCCAGCTACTCACCAAGCCAAGGAGAAAGAGTAAAAATAACATATAGAGAAGTAAGAAAAGATAAAGGCCTAGAGGCAAAAGATAGAGTGGATAATTTAAAGTTAAGAAAAGCTGGCTAGAAACAAGCCAAGCTAAAGAGAAGGCATTTAAAATTAAGAATAAGCCTCTGTCTGTGATTTATTTGGGAGATGGGTGGCAGACCCCCAAAGAGGAAAAGAGCAAAACTAACCAACTACATTTCCTCAAGGTAGGGACATAAAAGCTGTAGTCCAGGTTGTGCAAAGGATACATATCAATGTCATCTGAACTAGGTAATGTATAAGAGTCTCCTGCATGATACTAGTATGGTGGCATGGAAGTTGAGGGATTGGAGGAATTGAGGGGAAAACCTGAAGCTTAGCAATACGAGAGAAGATCCAAATCCCCATAGAGAGCACAGAAGCTGCCATTGGTAGGTGTAACCTCAATTATTGTAGAAACCACAAGATACTGAAGATGTCAGCACTGTGAAACACCAAGCAGGATAAGAGAAGGTGTGGAGCAGAGCTGTAAGAACTGGCAAAAGGAGCTGTGTGTTGAGAAATGCAGAGTAGAGCTGTGCAAGACATTGGGGAAATATGAGTGGATGAGCAAGTACCACACATCAGACTTTAAGCTATAAAAATTGGACCAAGACTTCTGGACTTGAATTTTGCTTAAATATGATTACATTCATGCCCTGGTTGTTCCCTTTAGGGGTAGGAAAAGTATTTATTTTTTTATTTTACAGGAGTCCATAATTTAGAAACTTTGAGCTTTTAAAAAAGAAATTGAAATCTCCTGTATTGGAGTTTACAAAGACTGTAACTTTTAAGCTTGCACTGCATCTCATATTTTGATGTAAATATGCAATATTAGGGATAAGAAATGAAGGACAATGTATGGGTTAAAATTATGTGTCAGTGTGTCAAAGTTTAATTAAGTGTCATAAATTGACCTGTAAGCCTGATACAATGTAGATTCATGTGAAAAGAACCTAAATAAGGAGCTTCCTAGATCATATTGGTCTGTGGCCAGGTGTATGAGGCATAGTTTTCATTGATAATTAAGAGAGGAGGGAGAGAGCTCAGTCCACTGTGAGTGGTAGTATCCATAGGTTACTGGTTCTGGGATATATAATAAAGGTAGCTGAGCAAGCCAGAGGGAGCAAGCCAATGAGTAGCCTTCATCCTTTCTACTTTAGATATTGCCTCCAGGTATCTGCCTTGAATTCCCAACCATGATAAAGACTATAATCTGTAATCTGAAATAAACTCTTTTCCTTTACAAGTTGTTTTCAGTTGGTGTTTCATTACAACAGCAGTAAAAAAATTAGAATCATGTCACATGCATAATTACCGTCTGTTCTCAGAGGAGATACAAGATAGTAAGGGCAATGAAAGACTGAGGGAAAAATCCCACATAAGTCCAAGTTTATGAGGTTACATAAGGCAACATGGTTTTGAATGATTGGTTATAGATCATATATAAATGAGTCCTTACAGAGCATGTGTGAAGACTACTTTTAGGATCATTGGCATGATGTTACATACAGAAGCATAGCTGAAGAGTTACATACAGAAGCATGGGCAACTTATTACCAAATACATCACTTAAGAACAATGTGTCTTGTCCTTGGTGAGGAGAGGAGAGTGGATCTAGATGTATAATGAGCCTTGTAAACTACGTGGGCCTCATGAGCCCTGTAAGTTCCCCTTCCCTTCCACTGTTCCCATTGTTGACAGTGCCTGGTCTTGCGAGGTTCCTCTGATGGCAATCAATGCTACTCTGATTTCAAGATGGCTATAGCCATAAAATGTTTGGAAGATAACATCCCATAATACTCTTCTGGTTCAATATATGCAACTCCAGAGGTATATAAGCTTTCTGTTTAACAATCTGTTCTGATTAATCTTCCATTTTCATAACCCTGCCTATCGTTATAAGTTGGTTGAAGTTTTCCATAAATTTTAAAGTGTTTCCCAAAATTTGTTTCTTATTTCTTAGAAATGCCTAGTAGATGAAGTACCTGACCCCAAGGTGTGTACCTTGAATCAGGTAAAAAGATTGGATTCATGACACAGCTTTTCTAAAGGTTTTGCTGTATTACCTTCAGGCCTCAGACTTTTCATAAGCAGATGGTCTCCAAACTGAACGTTTTCCTGTGCCTTTCCCCACATCTGTTCTGGGCAACCTGCTTCCATAAATGTTATCCAATCTTTGGTCATAAACTCCTGTTGTTAATTATTGAAGCAAATATTAAAATTTATCATTGATCTCTTGGACCCACTTGTCATAAAGGAAGCCTTTGGCCAGCTTCCCTCACCAGGATTTCACTCAGTTTTCAACAGAAATAAATGTTGTGTGTGCCATACTAGTTCATTTAAAGTCTATTTCTTGAATCAATATCAATCATTTAAAGTAGTATGATCTTGTGAGATTTATATTAATCCAAATGATAGTTGAGCTTCTATATTCCCAGAATTGGATGTCCAGTTTCTCTTTTCCTCACCAGAACAGAGACATGAGCAAACTGTGATAAAGAGCAGTGGCTATTCATGCAGGCAGTTATAGGTTAGCAATGGTAAAATGATACTATATTTTCACAACCGTTTTCAAATAACTACTTGCTGGCATGTCAACTTAAGCAATAATTACCTTTAACCAGAAACATGCTTGTATTCAAACTTACATTTAAGAATTAGCCTCCCTTTTCCCCTGTATATTTAAACAAATTATTCTACCTTTATCTACTGAAATATTTCTTTTGTTCTTAGTCCTTTGTAGAGGTGAGTAAAAAATTTACTAATAAGCACAAGATAGCAATCCCTCCTTTGCATTTCAAATAGGTAGCAATTACTTTCCTTAAAAACACAAACCCAGAATGTTGATCTATTCACAGCATCTTTTGTGTAAGTGATTTATTAGAACAAGAGTTTTCAATGACTTTCTTAGAATTATCTGAAACATGCATTCTTGCAAATAGTAAAAAGAACATATGGGCCATTGTTTTGTTACCAAAGTAAATGTGTTGATTCCCTCAATACTTACAGTAATAATTATTTGAGGTTACAGTGGTGTCAAGAGTTATAGTTTGTCCCATAACAATATGTTATGAATGTATTTCTAGGAACTCACATTTTTAAACATTCTGTGTTTGTTGAAGCTATGACATTTAATGGGATATTGTCCAAGATTTTGCAGTAATGTTCTAATTAACTTATATTTCCCCAGTGAGTCTATTATTACAGATAGAAGTTGTATTTCATGTACTAATATGAAACTCTGTAACCTGTGATAGAGAAATCTAAACTTCATATCAACAATTCAGTTTAGTATTCATGTCTCATTAATGGGATAAGGCAGGTGTTGAAAGGGCCTCAGATTCCTTTGCTGGTCAGCTACCAACATCTGTAATGAAAGGTATTTATTTTCTTATTTCATGGAGAAATAAATATTAATTTGAATGAATTGGAATTTTAAAACTAGAAGAGTCCTCAGAAATAACAAACATAAATTCAACCTTCCATGAAGAAGCTGTCTTATGTAATGGATGTTAGATTCAGTGATGTAGTATGTCATAATGTGCCTATAGTAGCAGAGACTTTGCATCTGTACCCTAAACAATTAGCTGTTTGGTAAGTGAGGAAAAACACACAGTCATGATACTGTTTCCAACAATCATACAAATGAGATTCTGAAGTCATCAAGGCTAGATCTCAGATGCCATGTCTTCTAATTTAGTGTTGCTTTCAATGCACCAAAGATCCAGCACACAAATTCATGTACAGTAACTAAACTGTTTCTTGGGAAATCTACAGCTGTCTGTACATTAGCTTAGTATATTTATGATTAAATGAATTAATTTCATAGGTTATTCCATTTTTTTAGATTAAAATTAAATCTTACAAACTCTGAATTCCAACACCAGAATACCCTCTTTCTCTAACATACCTGAGTTTTAATTAAATGGATTCTCTGTTGTCTAAAACAATATACCCTTGATTCCACTAATTTAAGTTATTATTTAGTTATATATTTGAAGTACTTAGCAATCTCATATCACAGTAAACTTAATGCACACCTGCTGATAATTTCCCCAAGTGTTTTTGATTGACTCCTAGTTCTTACTTGGAATATCATCATAATTAAAGCTTGAAGATTCCCTTAAGTAAGAATAGTTAGTAGCTATCTTGTAGAATATGAACTGGACTAAAGTAGAAAGTATGAAATATTAGCTTGAGTGAATTTCTTGTACCTCTCCTATTGCCATATGCACCAGGACTTATAAACTAGTTTTTCTTGTGAGTCATTTCCATCAAAGACATGTTTACACAACTCTCCATATAAAAGCATACAAAATAAGTATAAAAATTAAGTATATACTACTAATAAATACAGCACAAAAATTATTTTAGGAGCTTGAGAGATGGCGTAATAGTTAAAAGAGTTCACTAATCTTCCATAGGGCCTGAATTTGGTTTCCAGCACCTACATCAGGGTGTTCACATATGCTTATAAATCTAGCTCCAAGAAATTCAACACTTCTGGTCTCTGAGGGCACCTGCTTTCAGGTACATTTATACATGAACACACGTACACATAATTCAAACTAAAATCGAGCTGGCTGTTTGGAACCTTGGGCTTACACAGGGACACATGATCAGTCTGGAAGGAGGGGACTGGACCTGCCTGTACTCAATCCACCAGGTTTAAATGAATCCCCAGGGGAGTCTTGGCCCTGGAGGAGATGGGAATGGAGGGGAGGGAATGGGGGGAAGGGAGGGGTGGGTGAGGGAGGGGGGAGGACAGGGGAACCCATGGCTGCTGTGTAAAATTAAAACACAAATATAATAAATTTAAAAAGGATGAAAAAAAGAAAAGAAAAAAGAAAAAAAAAGAAAGTTCAAGTCAGAGATAAGAAAATAATTTAATTTTGAAAACTTCTTGGTGTACATATAATTTTATCCTCTCTTAAAATAAGTGCAAGCTTGCATAATAATTATTAGATGTTTGTATTTATTCTTATGTAAAATTAAATCTTGGCTAAATATGTGATAGTATAAGTTCGACAGAATCTTCAGTGTGCTTGAAGTCATAAGAAAGCAAAGATAAAAGTAGGATTTCTGCAAGAAATTCTAAAAGGTCACCTCTCAATTTCAGTAATCTATTTCAGCTTCACCTCCTTTACAGCCAGCTTTCATTGGCATATAATAAGCATTTGCAATTAGAGTTCATTACTTTGCAGAGGTTTGGAAATAAGTGACTTTTAACTGTGCAGTTTTAAATATGTTATAGTTTTTGGTATCATTGAGAAATATATCTAACACTGTGACATGATGTTGGTTCTAAGTGCCTTTCACATGGTCTGTGTAGTGGGTTTAAATGATACATTCATTGTCATCCCATTTCTTTATGCTTAGAATGTACATCCACAAATATGACACATGGACACATCTTCAGATCTTTTTTAAGTATGAAAGCTTTTCTCATTTTCTTTTGTCAAATTATACCACTACCATCCCAGAATAGACCAAGCTGGCCTTGAACTAGCTGAGATCTATCTGCTTCTGTCTTCTGAGTGCTGGGATTAAGGGCACGTGCCACCTCTGCCCAGCTAATCTTATATGGCTTTGTTTGAGAAGGGTTTTTATTATTATTATTATTATTATTATTATTATTATTATTATTATTTCTTTTCTTTTTTATTAAGAAATTTTCTGTTCATTTTACATACCAACCACAGATCCCCACCTCACTCCTCCCACCTCCCAGCCTTCCCTTTCATCCTAACCCCCATTCCTATGTCTTGGGAGGCAAAGCCTCCAGGGGGGAGTCAGCAAAGCCTGATACACTCAAGCCCCTACCCTGCATCAAGACTGTATGTGGTCTCCAAAAACCCTGCTCATGCCCTAGGGATGGATCCTGATCCCACTGCCAAGGGGTCCTTTAAGCAAATCAAGCTATACAACTGTCTAGCCTGCATGGGCAATAGAAGGTAGGGGATGGGGGATGAGAACATAAGGGAACAGGTAGTCGAGCTGGAACAGGGACATAATGGAAGAGGAATGAAAGAAATACCTTGATAGAGGGAAACACCATGGAGACAGGGAGGAACCGGATGCTAGGAAAGTTCCCAGAAATCCACAAGTTTGAGAAGATTTTTTATTTCACTCATCTTCTGCTTATATGTTACAGTTTCCAATTTTGTGTTTTTATAAATGTATGTGTGTATTTATAGTGCTTTTTTTGTTTTATTTATTTTTGTCGGGTTTCTGTGAGTTTTTATTTGCCTGCTTTTTTTGTCTAAAGAAAGAGAAAAAGAGGCATGGAGTTGGAGGGTTAGGAAGGTGGTGAAGATCTGGGAGGAGATGGCAATGGGAAAGTTGTTATCAAAATATATGAATTATTAACAAAACAACGAAAATAAAGAGAAAAATAAAATAAAGTAAAAAAGAGAAATAGGGAGTTGTTGGATGCCAAAAGAATGGGTTTTTTTCAATCATCTTAACCCAAGCATTCATGGATTCATGTCCTATAATTATAAAATGATAGGGTATGCTTACAAATATTGACCTAGTATTCAATTGAAAAAATGAACTAGTGTCCTTTATTAATATTTTATTTGACTTATTGATAACCTCCAAAAAGTACTGTGCACATAAAGAGACTCATAAACCTTATCAGGGTGGCAGCTCCTTACTACACAATTGAGTTTTAATCATATTAAGTGTATATCAGTGTTGCTTTCTTGACAAACACTGTCTGGAATCCTGCATTTTAAAGTTCTTCCTATTGTCCATAAACATTGCCAAAATTCTCAAGTGACAAATTACATCTTTTTTTGGTTTTGTTTTGTTTTGTTTTTTGAGACAGTGTTTCTCTGTAGCTTTGGAGTCTTTCCTGAACTAGCTTTGTAGCCCAGGCTGGCCTCCAACTCACAGAGATCCACCTGACTCTGCCTCCCAAGTGCTGGGATTACAGGTGTGTGCCACCACTGCCTGGCTAAGTTTTATCTTTTATGTGATCTAAATATTTTGTCTTTGTCCCTAACTAATACTTTTCTGACATTATATGGAATGTTAGATTTTATTACTGAATAAATACAAGGACTTTTGATATCCAGAGAGAAATTCAGACTTCCCATTGTGGGGAATATTTATCCTTTTTTATTCCAGATAATGGGATATCACATTCTTAGTTGTATGTGTCAGGAAAGATGGAGAATTCAACAAGGATAACAAATATATTCATTCTTGTCTCATACTGAGGTTACAACTAAATATAATATTTATAAAATGAA
This sequence comes from Onychomys torridus, assembly GCF_903995425.1. NCBI lineage: Eukaryota > Metazoa > Chordata > Mammalia > Rodentia > Cricetidae > Onychomys > Onychomys torridus. The sequence goes on along the minus strand of NC_050456.1, from coordinate 63,477,429 downwards.
TGTATTATACATGCTTAAATTCACACTTTTGCTATTAGAGTCGAGAAGCCAAATAGCTCATGTCATAGTTCACTGTATTTAACATTTGTGTACATGATATGGAAATGTTCATTTACTTGTGAAAATATACCAACATCTCTGTGCAGAAGGATGAAAGATTATGTACCATTAATCATGTTATTCTCTCATATACACAGGCATGCACAGCTTAAGCAATATGACCATTTATATACAGCACTTATTATTTTTGGCTTTGTATTTTCACTAGTTCTCTGTATACACTCATTTATAATTTCTTCATGTACAAAATGACAGAGATTTCCATGTATTTGATTTGTTGGTTGAATTTAGCACAATGTTCATCTGGTAGAAATATTTCAATAAATAATTGCATGGTAGATTATCAAATTGTGCAAGCCTATGGATAAAGTAAGGAAAGCAGGGGTGCAGAGAGCCTGAAGAACTGGCATTTATATAATCAATTTTATGTGTTGCTATTCCTTGTAACTTTGTGCTGTATTCAGGAGGGAGGGAGTGATTGATTTTAAAGCTCTGCTTTCCATTTCCAATTCAATGATTTATTTTTCATTTAAATTAAAGACATGTTGCTTCCTCAATAAGAACTATGAGGGAAATCTGGGGACACCATACATCTAAGGAGAAGTATTCAGAAAGAATAAAATTTGAATCATATGCATTTGCATAGTACAGCAGTCATTTTGACAAGCAACATTTTTCAAGTTCAATGTAAAATCCTCAGGTTGTTGATCACAGAGTGAAATCCTCTACCCTAGAGAAGCAGCATTGTATTGTGCATACATGTAAAACCCACAAAGGGCTTCAGCAAGTGACATGTCTAATAGAAGCCACAGGCTACATCTAGCAATGTGTGTGCAATTGCTTTGTGTCCGGCAGGAAAATCAAATGAGTTAACATTTTGTGACCATAGAAATTTTATTAGCTATGCTTTCTGCTATTTTCCTACCCCCATTTTTTTCAACTGAGCACAATTCAAGGCTGAGCTGAAGTAGCTAAGAGTTACACTGATTTAGTTTCTTAAAATCTCTTTATAAAAACAAGGACATAAAAAAGTGATAGTATTCTATTATAATGAAACTTCTCTTTAATCCTTCTTCCAGCTTATTGTTCTCTGTCATAATCATTGTTACTGTAAAGAAGTCCTTTTAGTCTTTTTATGCATGCAGAAAGCATTTTGTAATTTTTGGAAGCATCTTCCATTCTAAGTATGTCTATGTTCAATTAGTGTGGTAGGAAATTTTCAAAAAAGAGAAGCACATCAATATTCTATGACATAGTGGCCATGTGACCTTATTGAACCCTCAAAGTTAAAATGATGCCTTGTCCATTCTACCCTCTACAATTTTAGCTCATCAAAAGGATGGAGAAAAGGTGCTGTAGAGCTCAGTAAGAATCAACTCCTATAATGAAGTTTATTTTAGTATTAACTGAAATTAGATGTATATTTTATTTAACAATTCCTCTTAAAATTTTATTTATTTGTTCTTCTCTTACAATGGAAAAAAGAAAGCATCTTCAACAAATGGTGCTGGCATAACTGCATGTCAATGTGTAGAAGACTACAAATAGATCCGTATCTGTCACCATGCACAAAACTTAAGTCCAAGTGGTTCAAAGACCTCAACATAAACCCAGTTACTCTGAACCTGATAGAAAAGAAAGTAGGAAGTAGTCTTGAACGCATTGGCATAGGAGATCACTTTCTAAATATAACACCAGTAGCACAGACACTAAGAGAAACAATCCATCAATGGGACCTCTTGAAACTGTTCTTTTCTTACAATACATCCCAAGTGCAGCTTCCCTTCCCTCTCCCCTCCTCCAGGTCTACTGCTCCTCCACTTATTTTCAGAGAGGGGGAGGCCTTCAAGTGATATCAACCAAACAATATGCAATAAGAATGGACACATAGCCTCATTTCAAGGCTGGATGAGGCAAGCCAGTAGGAGGTCCCACAAGCAGGCAGAAGAGTGAGATACCCCCCACTCTCATTGTTCAGAGTCTAACAAAAATCCCAAGCTAGAAAACCAAAGAAGTCCTGATTCAGCCCCATGAAAGCTCAGTGGTTACCACTTCAGTCTCTGTGAGCCCATATGAGTCCTGCTTTAGTTGAGTCTGTGGGCCCTCTTCTCCCAGTATCCTTGACATCTCTTTCAATGGTATTGTAGAGAGTATATTAAAGTGACTTTAATATTCTTTCTAAGCAGTCAAAAGTTCAACTTTTGGAATGAAATCTTAGGAATGATTACAGTAAGACATGTTTTGTTTTTGTTTTTTTGTGTTTGTGAGTTTTTGTTTGTTTTTTGTTTTTGTTTTTTGTTTTTGTTTTTTGTTTTTGTTTTTTGTTTTTGTTTTTTGTTTTTGTTTTTTGTTTTTGTTTTGTTTTTGTTTTTGTTTTGTTTTGTTTTTTTAGGAAACTAAATGAAATGTTAAAAAAAAAGTACTGTGAAAGATAAGAAGCTATTGAATTATTTGATCTCTCCCATTTTGAGATACTTAGAATGTTGTTGATGTCATAGTAAAGAGAAGAAACAATGGTCCCATTAGATGCTTGGCCCAGCCCACCGTGCCTACAAGGATATTTTAAAAATCCATGTTTTACTCTGCTTTTGCTATTTCAACAGTTCAAAGCATTACAAAAAGCCAATGTACTTAACGAGATAATGAATCATCTGTATTTCTGTTGAGAAATGTAATCTTTTTATTGTATCTTAGTAAATTTAAGATTAAAGAGATATAGCCTGATATATTAACATATATATATGTATATTTTAACAGATTTATTTTTAAATTTCTGCATGTATGTTTCTTTCTTTCTCTCTCTCTCTCTCTCTCTCTCTCTCTCTCTCTCTCTCTCTCTCTCTGTGTGTGTGTGTGTGTGTGTGTGTGTGTGTGTGTGTGTGTGTGTGTATCATGGCTGTGAAAGTTCCAGGAAAGCACAAAAAGAGAGTAGTCTGATTTAGAGTTGGTTGTGAGATTCTCTTCATAGGTGCTGGGAACGTAACTTGCGTCCAAGGAAAGCAGCAAGAGCTCTGAATTGCTCAGCCGTCTCTCCAGCTCATACACTTGTTTTTTGTAGAAGTATTTCTTACAATCCATAGCATGACTCACATAAATATTGTATATGTAGTATATATATATATATATATATATATATATATATACATATATATTTGTGTTATATATACATACATACATTTATATTAAGGTATAAAGAAAGCTAGTTTGGGATCCACAAAAATAAAATATTCCATTGAAACTGAAGTCAAATTACAATTATATGCAATAAGATAAATTTCAGGGTGTTTTCCATTGTCATTTGTTTTAATTATTGGCTAGTTTTCATTTCCTGATATCTTGTCAGGTCCCTGATCTTAAACAAAATGTAATTAGGAAGATAATTGGCAGAAAAGGCATTCTTTTAATGACAAATATAACACTGTATTTCCACTATAGACACTGAAAAGTTGAGAATTCTGTTGGTACTTTTTTTGTTGTTGTTGTTAAACCAAACTACTGAAATCTGAGCCTATGAAGTTGCCTTAGTGACGTACTAAGCTTGAATCGTATTTCTTAAAATCTTTCGTGTTAATCTCCAGTATTTATAACCATATTATTTTTAATTTTTGCGCAAAACTGTTGTGTGTCTCCAGACTCACATGCCGGCAACAGACCTACAATCTTTACTGTGATGCATTCGTCATTTGCTTCTTTTCTGTGCACTGCTCAGTGCTGGCCAAGGTATGCAATTCTCACAGCATTGACATTTTATGAAAATCTACAAAAGGCATGCATCTTGCATCTTTCTTTAAAGTTCATGACCATATCAGGATTTGAAATTACAAATTCCTCCAATTTAGAGTTAAAGAAAAACCACTGGGGTTCTAACGTGGCTTTGCTCACTTGTCTAATGTCTAGACCTCTTCCTGGAAGACAAGTGGTTCTACGTCTGTGACACACAGCTGTTCAGCTGCCTATTTTTCAGACATACTGGTCTATACCCACTTTCAATATTCTTTATCACATTTTCAACTCAATTTTCAACTCTGATAATTCTACAGTCTTGAATAATTTTTAGAATGTTTAATACTTATGTTTTTGCTTTCTAGTATTCAACTATATTTTTGAACAAATATAACAGTCATTTCCAACTATATAAAATTTCCATCTCCCCCCATTTCCAGGGGACAAAAACTTACAAGCAATTTTAATATACATTTTTCTGTCATGTTCATATCCAAGAAGAGTTAGAGGACACAAAGAATTTGAGGGTTAGTTATTGACTGTTGCCAAAATAAATTGACTGTCAGCTGAAAGGTCATATGGGAATACGTTAGACAATTCCCTTTGTTCATGTTAACTAACAATTCGTTTAATCTTAAAGACCTACATCTTATTCAATATCACCTCAAGTTAATCAACTTCATTTTGTCTTGTCTTAAATGTCCCTCAAATTTTAAAATTCAGTGTAGCTTTCATTTCTCAAACAAAGCATTCTCTATTCCCAGACTTTCAATTTATATTTTTATTTACTTTCCATTTCAATTTTTATTTTTAATTTTCTATTCTTACATATTCTGTGTGTGTTTTCTCTTGTTGTTTCTTATACATAATTTTAAATACATTGTTTGGTATTCCCATTTCCTCCAAACCTTTCGCTGCCTGGTATATTGTGGACATGTAATAAAGATAGTGGTCATAAAAAGGAAATAAATGATATACAAAATAACCTGGCATGGTGGTACATGTGTCTAATGCCAGCAGTGGTTGAGGAGAACTCCAAAACCTCCTTTAGTTGCATAGTAAATTTGAGGATAGCCTGTGTACATGAGAAACTTTCTCAAAAAATGTGTGTGCTTGTGTGTATGCACACAGACACAAACACATATAAGTGCACATATATATGCACAAACAAGTGTGTGTGTTTGTGTTTGTGTGTGTGTGTGTGCGTGTGTGTGAGAGAGAGAGAGAGAGAAAGAGAGAGAGAGAATAAGAAGTTTAGAGTGATAAGATTAGACAGACAACATATACAACTATCAAAATATCAATGTTAAAACCTGCATTAGCAAAAAAAAAAAAAAAAAAATTCCATTAACTTTAGCATTATTCACTCTTTCCCCAAACCCCTAGTAAGTATTGGTCATTTCCTGAAGTTGTACATTTATCCTATCTTTCAAAACTATGCCAAACTTTTTCCACTATTAACTGAAGACATACAGAATGGAAAATTCGATTGTTTGTTTTAACTAGCGTATTTCTATCAAGCAATTTCTCTCAACTTCATTGCTACATAACATATTTCATATTAAATAACCAGTAATTTTGTCTATCTTGATAATAGGAGCTATCATGAAGCCATTTAATAGCTATATAGGGATAATTTTAAAGTAATGTTCTGAAGGATATTCACTTACTGCAACTTAATGGTCAAGACAATCTGAAATATATCCAAAAAACACAAAGAAAAAGTATATAATTGAGAAAAACATTGTTGTTCTGCAGCAAGGTCTGCCAAGATTCCCATTATACCAGGTGATACATTCCCTTGGGCATCACTTGGCTTGAAAGAAATCAAACTAGGAGGGAAGCTAAACATTCAAATTGGTTCATGGTTTTATGTGTTAGAAAAAAGAAACTGAAGCAAAGAGATATGGAAAATTTGTCATTTTTTTTGTTTAAATGAAACTCTTATTATTTCAAAGAGTTTATTTTGCTCTAAGACACGAATCCACTCTGCTTCCTGACATCACAAGACTGTTTTCAGTCCAATCTCTTCGGGGAAAGTAAATCCAGAATGTGAATGGTGTGGATTTGTGGACCACCATGCCCTGAGAACTTTGAAAAAGCAATAAAAGCTTTTCAGATATTTTTTTCCTCTGAAAGCATTAAGTTTTGGAAAAACAATAAAATAAAAGTTTTGCTTTTCTTTTTTACCATAGACATGCAATTCTATGGGGCATGATTTACAAATTACATGTTTCAAGCTAAATGAAGAATTAGCACAACTCCATGAATTATTTGAATACTGTATTTCAGTTTAGAATGAAGGTCATAATTTTGGTTGTCAAAAATAAATGTTACTGACATGTTCAGACAATACCGCCATCTAGCCAATTCGTTGAAACTTGCAACATTGACATCTATTCCCTTGAGATTATTAACATTACTATCCATCCCTTACTTGCTTTCAGTTTGTAGTCCTATAAGATATAAAAGCAACTTCCTTATGATGTACAAGTGTACAGGTGTCCTTGCTTATGCATAAGCCTAAGAGAGCCAGAGGTCAACATTGATCATTCTCCTCTGCCACTCCTTATCTTCTATTTGTTATGACAGAGTCCATCTCTGAATACAAAGCTCAGCATTTCAGCTAGGTTGTTGACAAGAAAGTCCTCGGAATCTATCAGTCTTTTTTCATCCTGATGATGGTGTTATGGATGCGTGCACAGCTTTTACATTCGCACAAGGGACCCAAACTCAAAGTTCTTATATTTGTGCAGCAAGCACTTTGCTCACTGAACCATTTCTCTAGCCTCAGATTAGAGCAATTTTTTTTAAGTTCTGTATTTTTTTGATTTTTTTATTATATTTGTGTTTTAATTTTACACATCAGCCATGGGTTCCCCTGTCCTCCCCCCTCCTGCCTCCACCCCCAACTTCCCCCCATCCCCTCCCCTCCATTCCCATCTCCTCCAGGGCCAAGAATTCCCTGGGGATTCATTTGAACCTGGTGGATTCAGTACAGGCAGGTCCAGTCCCTTCCTTCCAGGCTGAGCAAAGTGTCTCTGTGTAAGCCCAAGGTTCCAAACAGCCAGCTCATGCACTAAGGACAGGTCCTGGTCCCACTGCCTGGGTGCCTCCTAAGCAGTTCAAGCTATTCAATTGTCTCACTTATCCAGAGGGCCTGATCCAGTTGGGGGGGGGGGTTCTACAGCCTTTGATTCATAATTCATGTGTTTCCATTAGTTTGGCTATTTGTCCCTGTGATGGAAGTGGATGCAGAGATCCTCAGCCAGGCCCCAGGTGGAGCTCCAGGAGTCCAATTGTCGAGAAAGAGGAGGGACTGTATGAGTGTGAATTGTGAGACCAAGATTGGAAAAGCACAGGGACAAATAGCCAAACTAATAGAGTAATTTCAATTGGTTATTGAACAAGTTACAAATAGGAAAATGTATAAATACTGTAAAATATCAAACGTGTTAAATTCTTTTAAACACAATGCTAAAATGATCCAAATCATATATATTATGTATTGGTATGTGTTACACATGTGCATACAAACAGCATGTTAGAAGGTGTGGTTTAATATTACACGGCTCAGTAATGAAACATGAAAACTGTTTTACATGGTGACTCTATCCCAAATCTTTGGATTCCCAGCCTAGAATATCCTCATGGTTTGTATTTCAGCCTCTTACTTAGAAATGTGGCTTAATATTAAGAGAAAGCCATCCCAATTCTTTACAATTTGGCTGTTCAGAGGAGAAAACAGCCTCTTTGGGCACTACTGTGAGCATAGGCACATGCTAAGAACTGTGAAATAAAGTCCAAATTATCTCGGCATGTCTTTGTTCTCTGAATATTCTTTTCAAAGAACAGATTGTAGCATGACATTGGCCATGCTCACTGAAGGCCTGAGGAAATCTGTGCTCTGAGATATCACAAGTTTTGAAATACTGGAATAGTAATGATGTATGTTGCAACTTGTGAGACTGGATTAGTAATGTGTGGAGCTCTAAAGAGATATGTTTGGGGAGATGCTTTCCCAGACTTGTGTAGACACTTCATGTCAAGAAAATGCTCATAATAAGAATATTGTTGTTTCTGGCAGGATATTGTAGTCTTGAAACTTGCTACCTGTACCAGGCTGGCCTCAAACTTGTGGTGATTCTTTAGGCTTGAACTCCTAAAAATGAAGACTATAGGTAACTTCCCATAAGCACACTTGTCCAAGAATTCTGAAGTCAGAGGTGCAATTAGCACTAGACAGAAAGACATAACTAAGGACATTCTTCCTATTTCCCATAAGCTATCTGTGAACCCAGGGCTAAGGCAAGCTCAAAGTCCATTTCCAAACTCATGGACGCATTACAACAAAGCTGATGCTTTAATTTCTAATTTGAGATTTAAGAAGTGCAATGTTCATGTAATGTCATATTTATTTCTGTACATCTGTGATCATGTTAGTGACACATATGAGTATAGAGGTCATTGGACAACCATAGGCAGTATGTTCTCTCCTTCCACAAGGTGGGTCCCAGGGATGGAACTCAATCCTTCAAACTTAGCAATATTTATTTATTTGAATCATTCTGTCAGTCCTTCTTAGTAAGATTTTAATAGTATATTATAACAATTTGTAGATTGCTATTAGGGATTTCCAAAATACCCCAAGGACAAGGACAAATATTTCATTAAAATAAATTTCAGACCCTTAGTGCTGCAGTAGCACAAACAGAAGACATTGTTTTGGAAAACATAAGCATGTATGCACATACTTCTCTGACAAAAAATAGTCAAATAGAAAATTGTTTAAGGGCAAATAAAAATACTGAAAATGATATCACAATATAATTTAATTGATACATTTTTAGGATCACAAAACTGAGCTATCTTATCACTGCATACATTTCAGAATCAATGAAATCTTAAATGGTTTTTGCTATTGACTACAATAATGTTTCGCCCTTATAAACTATGGCAGGAGTGGCTTGCAATCACTTACACCTTTAGGAGAAGACTACAGAAGTCATTGTTGTACTGGGAGATTGGAGAAACATTTTTAAAAACACAAGTGAATCATCATGGGACCCAGTGATGCAAATTGCAGCCTGCCTGCCAGGGATCCCACTTCTGAGGCTATTGATACTCTGCCTTTATACTTATACTTCTCATCTTACATGTCCACTATGGATTCTCAAGTGTTTAAACCCTAGTATTTGTGCAAAATGTATTGAGTGGAGTGTTTTCACTATAAAAAAAATAAAAGCCTGTTACTCATGAACAACTACCTGGGAATAAAATTTTTCCAGATGTGTCCTCTCTAAAGAGCATATAAACAGAATGTAGGGGAAAGCCATGATAGATAGCAGAATGTGTGTGTCAAAGCAATTCAGAGTAGCATGGCTTTGTCTTATTTCCTTCTCATAAACCTGGACTAGAGATAGATGCTTGCATGCATTTTGTTAACATACTGAAGGACAACTGTCTTGTTCTACCATGCACAGTGGGGTGTCCCTTCAGATCTGGAAAGTTTTGTACTTATCATAAGAGGATTTTCAAGGATATTTTCTCTCATTTTAGGAATGAAAATTGTCTGAGTGCTTTCATTAAACTGGTTGTTATGCTACATTTTTTTTTTCCTTTTGATATTGATGCCAGCATTCAGGAAAATTCTGACATAAAAGGAGAAAACCCCAGGGTTCTTTGTCAAACATCAGCTGTTACAATAATGAGCTAAACAGATGAATACTAAAAAGTCATTCCATGTAGTAATGAAAGTGACAAAGGCCAGGATCAGTGGTCAAATATGTGTGCTATTATTAGTGTGAACCCTGAAAAACCAGTAATGATTTTAAGGAAATGAAGACCATCATGAGAATCATTAAAAATCTAAAAACTCTAATGCTGTAGGATGTTCTGTATGTTAAATGTGTTGTTCTGATTGGTTAATAAATAAAACACTGATTGTTTAGTAGCCAGGCAGGAAGTATAGGCAGGATAAGGAGGAGAATTTTGGGAAGTGGAAGGCTGAGTGAGAGAGACACTGCCAGCCGCCACCAGGACAAGGGATATGTAAGGTACTGGTAAGCCACAAGCTGCATGGTAAAGTATAGATTAATAGAAATGGGTTAATTTAAGATAGAAGAAGTAGATAACAAGAAGCCTGCCACAGCCATACAGTTTATAATAATATAAGCATCTGAGTGACTATTTTATAAGTGGACTGTGGGACAGTGGGGGCTTGGTGGGAGCTGGAGAGAAAAACTCCAGCTACACTAGGAATTCTAGATGACTTTCCATCCTTCAAGTCTGTCACAATGCAGTAGGAAGAACATGGGTGACAGCACCCTCATGAAGAAAAAGCTGACATTCAGGTATCTAGAACAATACCTTGGCAGCACTTCATCAAGTGTCATCTTTGAGACTCCTATGGCTGGATAGTCCTGTCTACAGTTTCCAACATTTGACCCCTGAATTCTCAAAATCTTGTAGAGTGTTTTTAATGCCAAAGTAATTTTCTAGTCCTAGTAACATGTATGCTAGAGACACAGAAAATATAATAGACAAGACAGCAGACACGTCAAGACAAAAGGTTGTGGGTTGTAGATGTAACTGTCTTGTTAAATAAGAAACACAAAACCAATTGCAGAGTTAAAAACCACAAGGTCAGAGCAAGAGCAGAAAACCTTACCCTTCACTGCTTCTGCTGTTCTTCCTCTCCTCAAGAGAGCTACCTCTGTGTGTCCTATCTTTTTTATAGATTTTCTGTTCTGTTTTCTCATTGGTTGTAAACCCAGCCACATGATCTCCTTGTCACTGCCTGTTTGTACAGACCTCCAGGTCTTCTATGGTTGGTATTGAGATTAAAGGTGTGTGTCTGCCATGGTGGCTGTGTCCTTGAACACACAGTGATCTACCTAGCTCTGCCTTCCAAGTGCTGGGATTAAAGGCGTGCCCCACTACTGCTCAGATTCTGCTCTGGCTTGCTGTGACCTTAAGGCAACTTTATTATTTATTAACATACAAATAAAATCACATTTCAATACAAATAAAATATCACTATATTTCCCCTTTTCTATTTTAATCAAAAGAAAAAAAGGAAAAAGTTATAGCTAATATAAGAAAAACTATATACAAAAGTACAATAACTATGTATACCATATATACAAACAACAAATACCTAAACAATGTCTAATCCATTTGCATTTGACAAATTCAGAGAAAATAATTCCATTATCTATCCTATTTTGGTAAGTCCAAAATGTACCTGATTCACTTTCTATCCTAACTTACATTGCTAACAGAGCTGTCTTATAACGTCTTTCAAAGTTACACAATTACAGCTCTTAGTGAGTTTTTCTGAAATCCTTAACAAAGATCATTATAACTATAACTAACTGATCTTCAACTCCCTAAAAGACCCAAGAACGAAATAATACTACCTAAAAAATAAAAACAGGAAATGCGTGCAAGAAGCTTCCAAAAAAAAAAAAAAATGTGAGTTGACAGAACAGCCAGCTGCCTGGACAGTCACCTGAGGTTTCTCTGCAGTGTTGGGGCATCATCTTCAGCCTATAGGCTTAGCTTACTCTTTTGTGAACTAGGATGTATACAAGGTCAACAGTTTGACCTCACATTTGGTGAGAGCAGTCCATGTACCAGAAACACCAGAATTCCATTAGTATCATGTCATGATTCAGGATTTTAAATTCTGGAAATTATTGATATTTTTTCAATTCAGCTGTCCATTTTTCTTGGCTGTGTATATGTGGCTTCATCTCGGCATCCTGTTCTTCTCCACATCCCTCTATTAAACGCCAGTCTACTATTGAGAGGGGTGAGCTTAGTTATTCTTCAAGAATAACTGTTTCATCTGCTGATCCATTGCACATCGAAGCCATTGGCCCACTCCCTGTTCAGCTGTCTTCAAAGAAAAGGGCAAGGTGCATTTTACAGATTGCAAAGGCCACTCACTTCAGGGATGGTGCCATATTGTCCTGGCTTCAGAAGATGCTTTTTGTTAAAACCACAACCGCACTTGTTTTGGCAAGAATCGGTAGTCCTTGGTTTCATGTCCTGTCTGTCCTGTTGTCAGCAGTTGATTCGAGGATACTTTGTTGTCCAGTGGCTAACTTTTGCCACAATGAAAGTTAACTCCATATGCAGTTTCTTCAATGCCCATATTTTCTCTGAAGTAGATTGGTACTGCCAGGAGCCGTCATGTTTCATAGACATAGCAAAAAAGAAAAATTCCTAAGTTATTAAAACATTTTAAATGCCATATTCTGTAGATCTCTGAAGGGTTTGAAGATGACCTGTCTATCTAAAATATATGTTTGATCTTGAAAACACACCTAATATGACTACAAGTTCAATTGTAATGTCTAACCACTAACTTTCATTTCTATATATCCTAATAGTTGGTAATACTAACATTCAAGGATTAGCAAATTGCATTACATTGTTAAATGAATGGTATAAATACAATATCTCGAGCAAGATTAGAAATATGTGTATGGTATATTCTAACAATCTCAATCTCAATAATAATAATAATTTGTATACAATATAAAACAATCCAATCCAATGTAAAGTATTTAAAACTAGTAATTGTCTTTTTCTTTTTTCTTTTTTTCTTAAACAAGCACCTTTTGCCTAGCCCTATTCCTAACCCTTAACAACAACTTGTAACCAACCCTCCTAAACAATGAAAACTATCCAAGACCCAAAACTCATAAAAAGACCAAAAAACCCCACACCCCACACCACCCCTTTGGGAATGTGGGCGTCATATTCTTAAAATTGCTTCCTGCTGGGTATAGGCAAAGTTATCTTTATTCTGAAAAGAAAAATTTTGGGTTAATTGACAAATTCTAGGAAAGGTTAACTATATTCTTTGTTAGCCATAATGCCAAAGTTCAGGGTTTATCTCAAGTCCTTATTCAAGTAGTCTTTGAAACTGGATCATCTCAGCTAGCCATCTCAGAATTGCTCTAAGCACTTTGTAGTCCAAAGCTGATCTGTAGATGATGTTTGTCAGCTTAGTGATATTATTTTCCACGTGGAATTGTCGTTGTGGGGCCCCATCTTCTTCCTGGAGATTTCAGTTGATGTTAGGCCTGGCCATGATTTCCTGCAGAAAACTGAAAAGAGACTCGAATACAAAGACATGTATAGGCAAATAATCAAAGCCTTTTCTCTAGAATTAATTAGTACTCTATATGACTATTATTATCTTAACAAAGTTTAATATATATATATATATATATATATATATATCTTGTAAATTTTGATATAAAATTCATACTTTAAGAAAAGTTTAAAGAATCAAAATAGAATCAAAGAATTGAGATTAGTAATAGAATAGTCCCTTAATTAATTTGGTTTTTCTCCTGTCCCATGTCAGAAGATGGCTCTTTCTTCTGGTATGATACAGGGAGTTTTCATTTTCCTTTTAACAACATGCTTGAGTTTAGAGGAGGAGAGAGCCATTCTCCAACTCCAAAGTCAGCTTTAAACTTTAATTGAACTGGGACTACAAGAAGACCAATAGTATTAATTTTTTAGAGAAGAGCAGAAACAAACATTTAGGAAGATTTATGAAATTTTGTAGATGATATACCAATAGGCCATTTTACTCTTTTTCCTGGGACAGATGATTTGTCCTTTTTCTTCAGTTGACTCATTTCCAGTGTTCTTCAGATTCCTTAGACTTCATTCTCCTAAAAGACAAAAAAAAAAAAAAAAAAAAAAAAAAAAAAAAAAAAAAAAAAAAAAAACAAAAAAAACCTTCCCCAAGACTAACTTTGGGGAGGTTCCCCTTTGGCATGTGACATCTGATTAAATGAAAAGGCATGTATTAATGGTATAAGTGAGTTTAAACTGGATGGTCATGTTGGTTGATGAACTACCACCTCCTCTAATTAAGAGGTCTCTCTTGTTCAAATTGAACCTTTACCAATTTTGATGGTACCCACAACTTATCTTCTCCTGCAGAAACAAAAGCAAAACCTCATCCCCAACGTAACACATACCCTGGTTTCCATTCTGAGGTCAGCACATCCTTGAAGTATATAGGCTGATTTAATTCTGTAGTCTTTTCTATTAACCAATGTCTCTCTGCAGCTGTTGTTCCATTCTCATTAGCATTGAGAAAATTCAAAGTTAATAGAGCATTGTGCAGTCTATTTCTGGGGGTTTTTATTACCCCTTTCTGTTTATTTATCATGTCCTTTATAGTTCTGTTGGATCTTTCTATAACTGCTTGGCCTGCAGGATTATTTGGTATACCTGTAATATGCTTTATAATAAGCAAAAAACTGTTTCATTTTAATAGAGACATATGCTGGAGCATTGTCAGTTTTAATTTGTGCAGGTGTACCCATGATGGCCATAACTTCTAGCAAGTGAGTGATTACAGAATCAGCTTTTTCAGAACTCAAAGCAGTCGCCCATTGAAATCCTGGATAAGTATCGATAGTATGGTGTACATATTTCAATTTCCCAAATTCTGCAAAGTGAAACACATCCATCTGCCAGATTTCATTCCTCTGAGTACCCTTTGGGTTACATCCTGCTGGTAATGGTGTCTGATTGTAGATGGAACAAGTAGGACATTTCTTTACAATTTCCTTGGCTTGTTGCCAGGTTATGGAAAAATCCTTTTTTAAACCTTTACTCTTGACATGATATTTCTTATGAAATTCTGAGGCCTCCAGCACATTTCCTATCAATAATTTATCAATCTCATCATTATCTTGTACTAGAGGGCCTGGCAGACCTGTATGGGATCAGATGTGAGTTATATATAAAGGATGACTCCTTTCCCTGATTGTATCTTGTAATTGAATAAATATTGAAGTTAATTCTGAAGCATTAGGGATAAATTCTGCAGTCTCAATATGTAATACCACCCTTTCAGCATACTGAGAGTCAGTAACTATGTTGAGAGGTTCTGAAAAATCCATTAATACCAACAGAATAGCATACAATTCCAATTTTTGAACTGAATTATAAGGACTTTGAACCACTTTACTTAAATTTTTCTGACTTGTAACTTGCCTTTACTTGTTTGTTGGCATCTGTATAAAATGTCTGAACTCCAGATATGAGTTTTTCATGTACAATTTGAGGCAAGATCCAATCATCTCTCTTTATAAGATCAATTCTATTGCTTTTAGGATATTTGCCGTTAATTTCTCCCAAAAAATTACTGCAAGCTCTTTGCCAAGGTTCACTTGCTGTCCATAATTTTTCAATGTCCTCTTTAGTTAAAGATACAACAATTTCTGCTGGGTCTATTCCTGCTAATTGATAAAGTCTCAATTTTCCTTTTAAAATTAAGTCTGAGATTTTTTCCACATAAGATTTTAATTTTTTATTTGGTTTATTTGGTAAAAATATCCATTCCAATGTAATATCTTCTCTGTGCATTAATATTCCTGTAGGAGAATGCCTAGAAGGTAAAATAACCAAAATGCAATCCAGCTTTGGATCAATACAATCTACATGTCCTTCCTGTACTTTTTTTTTTCTACCAAAGCCAATTCTTTCTCAGCTTCAGATGATAATTCTCTTGGACTATTTAAGTCCTTGTCACCTTCTAAGGTTTTGAACTAATTATTCAGTTCATCATTTTTTACCCCAATAGTAGTTCATAGATTAGAAATGTCCCCAAATAATCTTTGAAAGTCATTAAGAGTCTGTAGGCGATCTCTCCTAATTTGCACTTTTTGAGGTCTAATTTTTTGTAGCTCTATTTTATATCCTAAATAATTAATAGAATCTCCTATTTGTATCTTTTCAGGAGGAATTTGTAATCCCCAGCAAGGCAATATTTTCTTTACTTCTTCAAACATTTTTTCTAGAGTATCTGCATTAGAATAACACCTTCTAATATTTCTCTCAGAAACATGTGCTAGTTTATGATTTATTTCTGAGGTTGGAGGGATGTTAATCTGAGTATTCCATTGTTGTAACAGGTCTCAACCCCATAGGTTCATAGCTATGTTAGCCACATATGGTTTTAATCTGCCTCTCTGTCCTTCTGGGACTATACATTCAAGCCATCTTGCACTCTGTTTAACGTGAGATAAAGTTCCAATTCCTAACAGTTGAACATTTATCTCCTGAAGAGGCCAAGATGGATGCCAAAATTCTGGTGCAATTATGGTCACATCAGCACCTGTGTCTACCAGACCAGACAACAAAACACCATTTATTTTTATTGTTAATTTTGGTCTTTGTTCATTTATAGAAGTTTGCCAAAAAATTTTCTTTATGGTTTCTCCTGAATTTTCTGTTCTCTCTGTCTCAGTTGTTCCACTACTCTGAGTAGCCTGGTTTATTCCAATAGGCATTTGGTTATTTAACTGCTCTGAGTAGGGGTCTCCTCTATGATTGCAGGAAAGGTCTGAACTGGATTGACTGTAGGAGCCTGCCAGAGGCCCTTCTGGGAGTTTCTCAAAGACTGAGACAAAGTATTACCTTGTCTGTCCCTTGTTGATCTACATTCATTGGTCCAGTGTCTTCCCTTACCACACCTTCTACATACTCCAGAAGGAAGGGGCATTCTGTTGCCATTGTTCCTTGAAGAAACATTGTTTCTTGCTTTCCACATCTAAAACATCTGACATTCCTCAAACCTCTTGAAATTGCTTCTCCTACCCACATATTATCAAGATCATGAGCCTCAACATTAACCATGTCTCTAATCCAATCTTCCAAGGGTGCAGATCTTGCCTTTAATGGACTGATTATTCTCTTGCATGTTTCATTTGTGTTCTCAAAAGCCAAAGATTCAATTATTATCTGGCTAGCTTCTGAATTTGGGACCATTCTCTTTACTGCTGAAGTCAGTCTTTGTAAGAAATCTGTGAAAGATTCATTTGGGCCCTGTATAACCTTTGTAAATGACTCAGTTTTCTTTCCTGGTTCCTCAAGTCTGTCCCATGCATTCAAGGCTGCCATTTGACATAGAATTATAGTTTGGATATCATATAAACATTGTGTTTGTACTGCAGCATATTGGCCTTCTCCAAAAAGCTGATCCTGGAAGATTTGTACACCTCTATCCCTACATTGTTTTGCTATGTTTTTAGCTTCCTCTTTGAACCACATTTGCACCGGAACCACCTGTGCCAGCTCCTGCCAGTCCTGTGGTATAATCCTACTATAAGTTGACCAGGAGTTTAACATTTCCTTGACATATGGAGAATGCATGCCATAAGATACTATTGCTTCCTTAAACCTTCGTAAGTCTAACATTTCAACTGGAGTCCTAAAATTTTGTGTATTCACTTGACCAGGTTGCTGTTGTATGGTTACCGGATAAATTAAGGGTGATTGTGTGAAAACAGGCTTTCTTTCTGTGACCTTATAATCCAATCCTGAAACAACTTCACTGTTAATTTCTTCTGTCTGAATCTGAATTTCTCTATAATTCATTTTAACAGATTTAACAGGTTTTTCTGAAATTTTTATCCTGGCACTTAAATTGACCATCTTTTTAAATAGTAAAATAAGGATAAGAAGATTAATAATATACATAATTCAATCAACATTAATCTTCTCATATAGTTGTTCCATTATCAGACTGCCTAAAATTTCAAACAAAGCCCAATTTTTTTCCAATGTACACATAAAACCCATTTTTTTTAATGTGGAAAAAAATCTCCTTTAAATAGTTTCCTTTAAAATAGCTGATATAAATGACTTACCAATTCTGCACAGAACAGTAGAAATCCGAGGGAATTTTAAAACAGCTACCTAATGTTCGAGGTGGGAATCCAGAGAGAGAGAGAGCAAGAAAACAAGAAAGCATAGCCACGTTCTGGCTAAAAGCTTGAATCCAACCGCTCAATGTTCCCTTTTGAGCTGAGTCAAGCCTGGACTCTGGCTTCCTTAAGCTCTGACTGACCACATGCGCTGGCGTTTCAGCCAAAAGCAGCCTATCTGCAGTTGTGTGTAGCCACTGCAATTAGCGGTAGCTCCTGCAGGCCTGAGTTGTTCGTAGCACCGGCTTTTTAAGCAAGTAACTCCAGCTGCAGTGGTAAGTAACTGCTTGTAGCTAAGGTATGTTGGGCCTGAGTCCTAAGCTGAGCTAGGCCCGGGTTAGGCCTGGGCTAGGCTGGAGCTAAGGAGCCGGGCCAGCCCAGGTGGGAAGTTGGACCCACTGCCAAGGCAAGCGGTTTTTTAATGAATTCTTGCCACTTTGGGTGCCAGTGGGTAACCACTGTGTCCTATCAGTAAGTAGGTTAAAATTAAATATAAGATTCACTTTAAGTTGTTTTTGATGGTAAAACTGAAAATACTATAACTATTGGACTCTTTAGTGTATGACATTTTTATACTCAGACAAAAAATATTGATTGGGATTATACCACTTGGAGACTCTCCTCAGGTATGATGGTAAGCTGAAGAAAGCATGGGTATGCACTAATTGAAATTGCCAAGCTACACTAAACTCTGGCATATCATATCTTCTTGAAAAGTAATCACCAATAATACTTATTGAGATGAACATAAAGCCATTGTCCAGAAAATAAGTGAACCCTTACTTGTCTTGTTAAAAACAACATAAACAAAACAATATGTTGTCCCTGAGAAAATGAGAATTTAAGTTAAAAATTAGAGCAGGTTTTGAAAACACGTTTGAGTCACTATGAGTTTGTCAGCTTCTTATTATACTGGAGATTATGCTAGCAAATATTATTTATCTTATTAAACAAGGAATTTTTTCAAAACATAATTTGTTATGCCAGGGTTTTCCATTGTACAATGCATGGTGTGATAAACCCATGTTTAGCCAAAGATCTATTCAAATGAACAAAAGACCCTAATATTAAAATTCAACACAGCAATTATGCCTCTTAGGACATGATTTGATTTGCTATAGTCAACTTTGAACTCTAAAAGAATCCCACTAACTCCTTTATGGACTGCATTACTTCCCTCTGTTAAACAAACATAATGATATAACAACACAGGAGGAAAATGAAGAAAGTCCATCTGGTGTTCTATTTCCATTCAATCCTTTCTCAAAAATCAGGGCAAGATAGTCTTGGTAATTTTTCATGCCATGAGAATTGGAATAGAACACTTGAATGACTTAGTTGTGTGCCATCTTTACTGTTTGGCCAGAATTTTAACTCTCTCTCTCTATTTCTTCCTCCACCCACCCCCACACACAAAGCAGCTATGGAACCACACATTATTAAACCCCACTTATTCCAGAGAGTCATTTAAATGCTAATACAATACACTTAAAACTGACATTGCACCATGCAAAAAGATCAATGGTAAAATACATGCTAGGTACTTAACTTCATAATTTTCCTGCAACTTACAATGTCATCAAATGACATTGTTTAAGAAAAAAATGACTGAATTTTAAAGCGAAAAGCCAAGGCTATTTAACTTTTTATAGTTTTATCAATATTTTGTCTTTTTTAAATGACTTCAATATTTCACTTTGTGCTAGCCTCCTGATATTGTATTGACAATGGTTGTTTATAATGAATATATGAGTAAGTAAATGAATCTTTTAGACTTTGTTACTTTTTGATGCTAAGGTATTAGCAGTTATGTGGGCACTACCAGCTGCTGAGTGGTGAATTAACCACTAGTTGAATGTCTTTGGAGCTTTCACTTTGCTGTCCTGGACCTGGGAGGATGAAGTCAGTAATAATAACGTAGTTTTTAGCACAGAAATCAGCAAACAGAAAGGTTCTCCCCTCTCAAGATACTATTGTTTAGCATTTACAACAAACCACTCTGCATAACTTATGTAATCAAAATAGGTTTGTAGAACTCAATTTTTAAAACTGCAACAATTTCCAAGGCCAAGAAGAAGTCTGGGAACTACACTTTTACACAACATATTTTTAAAAGCTGTTGAAAATGGGGCTTGATAGATAGATGGCTCAGTAGTGAAGATTATTCATTGCTTTTGCAAAGGATACAGGTTTGGTTCCCTGGACTCAGATGGTAGCCCACATCCAGCAATAACTTCAATTCCAGGGCAGTAAATGCCCTCTTTTGACTTTTTGAGGCACAAGAAACATACCCTGCACACATGCAAAAGTACTCAGGATTCTAAAAAATAATTAAGTAGAATTGTTGTTCCCTAAAATTGCTCAGTAAGTAAAAAACTTGCTATCAATCCTGCCAGCTTTAGCTCAATACCTGAAACCTACATATAGTAGGAAAAAGCCAATTCTGGCATGTTGTGCAATCTTCATACACACTGTGGCTCACTTGTGAAAGCAAATGCACCTCTAAATCACTAAACGTAAAAAAATGAACTGTAACGGGTCTCACTAGTCACTAACTTAGTCCTTCGGGTTTTCACAATGGTAGCCTTTCAGGTTCAAATTTAAAAAATTACTGATTGGTTGGTTTGCTTTTAATCCAGAATCCCATTATATTCCCTTTGTTATTCTGCAGCTCACTCCCTACACACACACACACACACACACACACACACACACACACACACACACACATACTCCCACACAAATGTGTGCACACACTACATGCCCTTGAATCTTATGAAGCAGCTACTATGACTCTAGCAAACAAGGGAAGAGGAGGGGGAAATAGTCTTTCATGAGACAAAAGTTTTCTATAATGTGATGCTCATTTAAACTGTTAGTGAGTCATGATTTCAGCATCAGTACCTGGGCCATTCCAATAAAGCAGTTTTAACCTGAATAACATATTACAAAGTACATGGAGTTTGAAATCAATGCAGGAGCCATTGTCAAAGCTTTACAATGAGAGTCTAAACAAAATTACCCCTTTGCTTCTAACTGTAGTAATATTAATCACACTTACTCTTTTCACAGTTTTTCTTTGAAATTAATTACCAAAGTCCAATCCATTCCTCAGCAAACGTGGAGGCAGCAATTGTTTCTGGTGCTTGACTTAAACATGTGGGATGTTCCTCAAAACCTCCTCTATATACATATCTGTAAAATGTAAAAATCTGTGTAATCTGTATACTTTAAAAAAATAAATGAAAATTGGGGGAAATGTACCATGGTTTTCAATTGCTTTCAATTACCATTAAACCTTTCAGAGAGTGATTTGCATAATGTTTCATAAACATGTAGGCAGATTAACCTTTTTTAGTTAATTTATTCATTAGCAGTAAAAATTCAAAGCACCTCTTATGAGAAAATAATGTCGTGCTGTTAAATTACATGGAAACAAAGCAATTGGGACATACTTGCCTAAGTTCGCACTGTGTCAGAGCACAAAAGGAGTAGAAAGGAAAAAAAAAAAAAAACTTTGCCTGTTAGCAGAGTGTTGATTAGATTGCCAGTTTGTGAACAATTAGTGGTATTACTAGAAGATTAGGTGAAGTATTAATTAGAGTTAGGCCAAATGACTCCTGGGGAGGAAACATACTTCCACTTACTCTGTTGTTGGTGATGCAGGTGGGCTCTGGAACCTGAGGTGTGTCCCTCCAGCATCCCCTCTCCTGTGAGCATCAGCAAACCCAGGACCTCAGCTCACAGCTTGAAATGGCACATACACATAAACACTTCTGACATTTTATTGCAGGATACACAAAATATTATATGCACTTTGGGGAATGAGAATCAGCACTCAATATGGAAACAAATTGATGCTGGAAGCAAAGCTAGACTCAAGAAAGTTATAGGTGGTCAATAGACATGGAGAAATTAAAGAAAAGACATTCCTCAGATGAGGAGTCTGCGGGTAATTCACTTACCATGTAAGATAAAAATCAAGCCAAATTAAAAACATGTCTTCTGCATAGAGGGCAGAGACTTCTGTCACAACAGCAGACATGGGTATGGTCCTACACATTGCACCCTTTGAGAAACATGTTGCCTACCCAATGATGATAGCAGGATGTTTATTTAAACAAAATCAAGGAGTTTGTCAAATGGCAGACAAAAATAGTGATGATGTTCATGATGCTCATGATGTTGATAGTGGTGATGATGATATTGATGATGAGGATGAAACTAACAAGGGTTATATGCCCCAGCTTCATTACAATTGGAGTCCCTCTCCTCCCTCTTTACCCTTACATCTTTTACTATGTGGTTTTCTAGTCCGTACCTGAGTCCACCTTTCACTTAAACAATTATTGCTATTGGTCTGTAATTTGAAAGTGTTTCACAGCAAGTACCATTAATCAAAATTCTTTAATCTTCCTTCTACTAGAAATTAATAATTTTTCACAGATATTACCCACATTAATAACCTTTAGGACTTAATCTTTACTTGATCTGATGTATGCACTTCCTTTATAGGAGCATCTACTCCTTTTTTACATAGTACCAAATTCCCTGAAAAGATTTCAAGTTTCTAGAAAATTGAACTACTATTTTACTAAACTTTATACCTTCGTATGTCCAACAAGTTATTTTCTACAGTTGTGTCTAATATCTACCTGTGGTTAGTGTATACTTACTAGATTTTCTAAATTTAAACTCGAAACTTCAATTTGTATCTGTTTAAAATATCAATTTTGTGAAAAATATTAATTTTAATAAACAACTCATGTTATGTCATAATAAAAAATAAAATTAACAGCAGTTCTAATCCATTGCAATTTCTACCTAAAATAGTCCATGACTTAATGTTTTGTTTAATAGCAACTAATAATTTGCTATTTGTACATAGATGCTTCCTTATTTCAAAGACATGGTAGTCACTGAACGCTAAATTCAAATAGGCAAAGTATAAGAAGTATATCTGTGTTCAATTGGTCACCTGCTCTAAGAATTAAGTAGCAGCTTGGATAGCCAATCTCCCAAATCAAGCCTTCCTTCTAATAACAGCAGTGTAACATCATTCCTACCTCCAACCAGCTTTAATTACAGAGTGCATACATGCTTTGTATATCTACCTAGCACCAATCCTTTACTGCAGTGTTGATCCCTCTGTCATGTCTGCAGCTTAATTCTCCTCCAAATATATCACGCCCAAGATTGGTCCCAAGATCTTCAATATTTTTGCTTTACTCAATCAACAAGTAAACCCCAGATTTCAAATCTACACTTAGGATATATGGACTCATCACATCATTCAACCCTTTCTGTAGTGATGAGTCAGTGCAAGTCCAATAAAAGATTTGAGGCTAGGACATAATTTGGTGAGAAAAAGTCAATTGCCACCAGACTGAAGAATGGAGGTCAATACCTAGGGCCACATGATAAATGGAGAAAAGTGATGGGCACACACCCAGACACACACACACACACACACACACACACACACACACACACACACATCATAATAAATAACTAAATAATAAGTTTCCACAAATTAACTATTTTTAAATTTATTCAAATTTTTTTGAGATTGTGATTTATTACAAAACTTTTCCTTTCCTCCCTCCAAACCCTCTGATATATGTGTACTTTTATGATGGTTTGAGTGAGAATAGCTCAGTGTATTTGACTCTTTTGTCCTAAGTTAGTGGACCTCTTTGGGTAGTGTTAGAAGGTGTGGCTTTTTTGGAGGAGGTTTTGAGGTTTCAAAGGACTTAAACCATTCCCAATACTCATTCTCTGTCCCCCGCCCCTTCTTTTGGGTCAAGGTATGAGCTCTCAGATATTCCTGCCACCACTCTGAAACCATAAGCCCAAATAAACATTTTCTTCTATGAGTTGCCTTGATAATGATATTCTACAACTATTTAAAAGTATCTAATGCAATTACTAAATCCATAAATACATCCTGCAACATTGTTGAGGCTAGTCCTAATGGATCTACAGTACAATTCATTCACCTAAGACTGAGGAATCATTCTCAAAGAAAGGATAAAATATTGTAAGACCCCAAAGAAGAAATTTTCTATGAGATAATGTGTTCTAGAAATGTCAGAAGCCATACTCATGATGCCTAATAGACATGGCAGTCTAAACATGAACTAAGCAAGTATACACCAACATCAGACATGGTAATGTAGATAGGTAAAAGCTCATGAGGAAGCTTAAGCAATCTCAACCTTAGAAAAAGTATGAAGACCAACTAAGGAACTGATTAGCTATCTGAAAACAAATTGTCAACACACATACACACACACACACAAAAAAAACCAAACAAACAAAACAAAAACAAAAAAACCTATGGCCTCCTATTGTTTTTTGTTCTACTAATCTCTTGCCCCATGTATTTGTTTTCCCTACAATTATAATTGTCAATTTAAAAAATACACAAAAGTTGGGGACATCACTCACTCAATCAATAAGACAAAGGAAAAGAACTTGGAGTTTGAATGACCAGCACTAATTAATGCTTGTCCATAACCCTAGTACTAGATATGAAGACAGATAGATCCTAGGAACTTCTTGGCCACCCAGACTAGTTGAAAGGGAAATATTCAGGTTTGGTGAGAGACCCTGTCTCATAAAATAGGATAGAGAGTGATGGAGGAAGATACGCAGCATCTTTCTCGGCTTTTCCATTTTCATGAATGGGCAAACACCTGTACATACACATTTGCATACAATGCACCTTTCATGTAAATGTAGTAATAAAAATGGCTCAAAATGTTTTTTTTTTTCATCACTGGAGAAGAAAGATGTATTTAAGGAATATGTCACAGGTTCATCTTGGCCGCACTGTTTGCTACTTGATTACTTTTTCCTCTGAACTGCCATGCATTGTTCTTCTTTTCTATGCTGTCTTTGCTTATTTGATTGTTTACTATGAGTCTATTAGTATGTCTGCCTTGTCTTTCTAACATCATTTTCACTGCTTTCCAAGAAGACTACTTTGGTATGGTTGATCATCATCTGTATACTGCAGACCAGAGAAGACATGCCAATAGAAAAGCTCTCTGTCAAGTTGGTGGTGAAGTGACATTACTAAACACCACACTTGAAAGGTCAGTGTTGACCCAACCCATGTTAGAAATGCATGGGTACATGTCACATGTTTATGTGGCCAGTAAAGCTGCTTGTTTATCTCAGAATTGCTCATGAACGAAGTAAGGTAGATTTAGATATGGCAATTATAGATTCAGCAATGTGGAATTTGTTAAAGGTCTGAAGACTTTTAACAAAAATGTTATTTTTCTATAGAAAATGTGGGTAGAGACAAGCACAGTGCATCAGGGAAGTAAATAGTTGGCACAAGCCATGATTCAGTTTTCAATCTATAACTAGAGTAAGACTTTTCTCATTAATATTGTGTTAATTTATGTGGAAGAAGAAACTTTTGGCACAAAAATTAGTCTACCCTCACAGAGTATTTACACTTCATGTTTATATAATAGATTTATATCTGAGGATTCAGTTCATAATTAGATCCTTACGACTTTTTGTCTGACCATTTTTCTTTACTCCAAGTTAATGACCTCACATAGCCGCAACTGTTTATGTATCAAAAATGTATCTCCTGTAGCACCTTGATGTCATATGAAATGTTAATATATATTAAAAACTGTGCAAGTTAGTGTGTTTCATCATGACCTTTCCTTACATGCATAGGTCATGATTTGATCAGGTTCACCTTCCAATCCATGCCCTTTCAACCACTCCTCTATGTTGCTATCCTGGTCTCTTCAAATGACACTTTGTTGTAAAAGAGAAAATAAGATAATAGATGAGAGTTCCAGCACAATCGTTAGGGTGTTTGGCCACTTTGCTTCTTCCTGTTCTCATGTGGTCATCATTTATCATGGTCTGTTATTCCTTGTTCTCCCTTTCTGTTCTTGATCTAGCTGGGATCTCCTGCTCCCCTAAGCTTTCTTTCCCTAGAACCTTGCCCTTCATTACCCCCACTTTCATCAAGGATGTTCATGTAGATCTCATCCATTTGTCTGTCATTGGGTGATCCCTGTGTCTTTCTTAGGGTCCTGTTTTCTAGGTAACCTCCCTGGAGAACTGTTGTGCTAGAACTCTCATCCAATAACTGATGGAAGTGGATGCAGAGATCCTCAGCCAGGCCCCAGGTAGAACTCCAGGAGTCCAATTGCTGAGAAAGAGGAGGGATTGTAAGAGCGTGAATTGTTGAGACCAAGATAAGAAAAAGCACAGGGACAAATAGCCAAACTAATGGTAACACATGAACTATGAACAAAAAGCTGTGGAGCCCCCAATTGGATCAGGCCCTCTGGATAAGTGAGACAATTGAATAGCTTGAACTGTTTGGGAGGCACCCAGGCAGTGGGACCCAGACCTGTCCTTAGTGCATGAGCTGGCTGTTTGGAACCTTGGGCTTATGTGGGGACACTTTGCTCAGCCTGGAAGGAGGGGATTGGACCTGCCTGGACTGAATCTACCAGGTTGAACTGAATCTCCAGGGGAGTTTTGGCCCTGAAGGAGATGGGAATGGAGGAGGGGGCCGGAGAAAAAGCTGGGTCATGGGCGGGAGGACAGGGGAACCCATGGCTGATATGAAAAATTAAATTAAATTTTTTAAAAAAGATAGTAGATGAATATTTTCAGTGTAACTATTAAGTGTTTGGTGATTCACCAAGACAACACAGTATGATATTTTGTTCATTGCATGTAGCAACACCACCAATAAAAATGGAGCTATGTGGTCACTTTAAGAAGAGGCAGCACCCCACTTTGTGAGTCCTCACAGGCCCTGGATTAGTGGCATTGTATACCACTACATAGAACAAATATGTGAAGAAGTTGGAAACACAGGAAAATGGAGCGGTGGGCTCTATTGAGAGAGGCAGAGCTGGAGACACAATGCTGGTGACCCATGTCAACTCTGAGCCAAGCCCTGTTCTTGGCACTGATGAACATGGCAGATGCCTTTTCCTGCTCTCATGGAGTTCAGAGTCACCTGGTGAAGACAAACTTCAGAGAGGTAAAAATAATAAGTAAAATTAACTTGATGCCATAAAAGAGGCCAGGAACCTTAGAGAGAAGCCACTGTGGAGACCAGCTTAAATTCTGCTTCAGTTTCCAGCACTTCATATTGGAGGGCCAGGCATGAGAGATTCTGGAAAGGCCCCTCATGCAGCCATGCTTGGGCAGGATAGGCACCACAAAAATGAGCAAGTACATTGTGGTGTGGTGGAAATGGTAGAGAAAAAAGCAAAATGGTTTGTTCACTATGAAGAGAGGCAGAATAGGAGATGTGAGTCTGATGAGGAACAGCCAGATGTGAGTAGCTTGTGCTGTCACCTGAGGCCATGGAGATGTCCTGGCCTGTGCTGCCATATCCATGGCCCTGCAACAGCAGGGGTCAGAGTTGATGAATATGGCCTATGTTACCACCAAAGACAATACAGATATTCCTGATCTGAGCTGCTGCCTGGGGTCATGTTGATGTCCAAGGACTTCTGCAGAGCTGGCCTACATCTCATTGGCTTTGGCACACAGGAGTGCTGGCCCTGACCAGCACCAGCTGCAGCACTTGGGAAAGAGGTCCTATACCTTGCCTGGGCAATACAGTGGAGCTGGCCCTGGTGATGGTGAACACAGTTGAGTCTGCCCAATGGTAGGAGCTCAGGAGAGCTGGCCCAACTTCTTGTAGGCTGTGGGGTGGCATGGGCATAAAAGAGATGTACCTTCCCCCCACTTCTTCCCATCCTGTAAGCCCACCACCCCTCATGACCTAAGGTAGGTGGGAGAGCTGTTGTGAGAACAGGAGAGCTGGCCCTGCCCCTCCTCTGGGCAAAGTGGGAGAGCTGGTCCTGGTGGCATGGGCTTAGGAGAGCAGGTGGTCTGACCAACACAACTAGCAGCCAGGCCCAGATCCAGGGCTTGACATTGGCCTATGGCAACATCTACTCCATCTAAGAACTGCTGGGAGATGTGAAGGGGGTGGCCCTGCTAATCAAAGCTGCAGCATCTCCACGGGATATCTGAAAGGAGTCTGAAGAGAGTCCAGTATTGATAGTACCAGAAGCCAGAGGTTTCACATCAGACCAATGGTTCATTGCAATGAACATTTGTAAGCAAAGTTGTTTGGGCAAAAGGGTATACTGCCAGATACACTGTGACACATCCACCATAGCTTCCACGGTGAGATTTTTTTTCAATTTAATTTTTATTGTTTGTTTTCTTTTAGGAGAGAGATTGCAAGGGTGGAGGGAGGATGAGTGGGTTTGAGGTACATGATATGAAATTCACAACCAATAAAAAGGGGTTTTGGGGGGGTTGTTTGTTTGTTTTTTAATGAGAAGAGACTCTACCAAACAGCATTGCTGAGGCACAAAGTAAAGCTATTGGGTCAATTGACCAACACTTGCTCCATCACACTCCAGTCTTCTTGGGAGTTAGTAGACATCACAACACTGCAGTGTAACCACATCTAGAACATGGAAAAAAGAAAAGTGTTCCCTGACATAGAAGAATATGATAAAGATTTTAGCATGAAAATGGAAACCATTTGAGTTATCAAAATATTTTTTTAAATTTTTCTTTATTATTATGTGTTTTAAATTTTATACATCAGCCATGGGTTCCCCTGTCCTCCTCCCTCCCGCACCCACCCCCACCTTTCCCATAGCCCCTCCCCTCCATTCCCATGTTCTCCAGGATCAAGGCACCCCTGGGGATTCATTTAAACCTGGTGGATTCAGTACAGGCAGGTCCTGTCACCTCCTTCAAGACTGAGGAAAGTGTCCCTGTGTAAGCCCAAGGTTTCAAACAGCCAGCTCATGCACTAAGGACAGATCCTGGTCCCACAGACTGGGTGCCTCCCAAGCAGATCAAGCTATTCAATTGTCTCACTTATCCAGAGGGCCTGATACAGCTGGGGGCTCCACAGCCTTTGGTTCATAATTCATGTGCTTCCATTCGTTTGGCTATTTGTCCCTGTGCTTTTTCTAATCTTGGATTCAACAATTCACACTCTTGCAGACCCTGCTCTTTCTCAACAGTTGGATACCTGGAGCTCCATCTGGGGCCTGGCTGAGGATCTCTGCCTCCACTCCCATCAGTTATTGTCATCTGATAACTAGACTAGGTCAGATCAGGCTTTCTCTCGACCATTGCCAGCAGACTACAGAGGATATATCAGTGTGGATTTCTGGGGACCTCCGAGCACTCTGCCTATTCCTGTTCTCATGTGGTCTTCATTTATCATGGTCTGTTATTCCTCATTCTCCCTTTCTATTCTTGATCCATCTGGGATCTCCTGCTCCCCTAAGCTTTCTTTCCCTCAAATCTTGCCCTTCATTACTCCCACTGTCGTCCAGGTTGTTCATGTAGATCTCATCCATTTCTCTGTCATTGGGTGATCCTTGGGTCTTTCCTAGGGTCCCGTTTTAGACTGCTACACAACTCCAGGGAGGCTATCAAAATACCTTTAAGAAATCTTTGTTAATACTGACAATTCTAGGTTTGTTGTTTTAATTTGGAAAAATCTTGATGTGTTTTACATAATATATATTTAATACAAAATTAATATTTAGAGGGTCGTTAATTTCCATTTTTTTCAGACAAAGTCTTTGATCTGGAGTTATACACTGTGTGTGTGTGTGTGTGTGTGTGTGTGTGTGTGTGTGTGTGTGTGTGTGTGATTACAGTATTTAAACCTCAGATTAAGGGCTGCAGAGAGGATTCAGTCAGTAAAGAGATTGCCAAGAAAACATGATGGAAGAAGATCATCATGCTTTAAAATCTACAGCATTTACACTAAACAACAACAACAACAAAAGTACAAATTGGTATAGCTACTATGGAAATTCATGTAGTTTCCCCAGAAAGCTAGAAATTAATCTGTTATCCAGCCATACCACTCTATACCCAAAGATTCTACACCCAACTATAGTCATACCTGTTCATCCAGATGTATTCATGTGTTATTCACAATAGTCAGAGCATAGAAACAGCTTATATTTCCATCAACTGATGAGTGGAAAATGAAAATTTACTGTATTTTCACAATGAGATATTACTCAGTTTTTACAAATATGAAATTCACAGGTAATTAGATAGAGCTGGATACAATTACTCTGGGTGAGACAACCCAGACCCATAGGGTCAAAAGTCCCATGTTCTTCCTCATATGTGGGTGCTGGATTTGAATCCATAGATATGCATGCTTTAATTTTGGAGTTTCCATAGATATTAAAAAATAAATTAGGAGCCATGGCAAAGGATGGCTTTTCAAGGAAGGGAACTAGGAGTAGTGGAAGATGAAAGGTTAAATTAGGGGTGGGTAAGCCTAATTTAGATAAGCCCAGTGTCAGGGATGGGATGACCAGCGAAGCAGTGAAGCTCAATAGGCCCCCAAACATTGAATGAAAATTGCGTGCTCTTTCCAATTCTGTTAGTTAACTTCCAAAAATTGAAGGGAAGACTCCAATGCTGAAGACAACACATAGTTAGGTTATAGAATATGGAGAAATAGAGCTGTCACTGACATGGAAACATCATTCTGGCTAGCTTTCACATTGTTGGAAGCTGCTATGATACCTTCGAGTACATTACTTGAGAAGAAAAGTAATTGTCTGTCTTGCCCAGCTGTGAACCATGTGAGCAACAATAAGGCCTAACCTAGTAAGACATGTCCACAGGTACAGTAATGGCATGAACATTACAACAATAACTAACCACATTCAGATTGAATTTAAGTCTGATCTACAGTATAAAAACCCCTCACACGGCACCATTATTGACTGAAGAACTTGATGCTAGACAGGCCATAAGCCCTTGGGGGAAAAACCACTGTTATTATTCTGCTGAATACTAATTACACTAATTTCTAATGACTTATTGTTATACAAATAGATCAATGCATTTCTCAAGCCTCCTCAGAGAAGCAGCTACTTCTAGCAGATGGCTATTAATCCAGATACCAACAACTAGCCAACATGTAGAAAACAAAAGGCTGTGGAATGTGTAGCTGTAAATGGGACATCTATGTCATACCTCCACCCCTTAAGGCTCAGAGACTCATTGCAGAAAAGGGGACAGAAAAGAAAGGTAATCCTCAGATGCAGTCCATGGATACAAGAAATACTGTGTCTTTTGTACACAGTGGGGCAGCCTGCACAGGTAAACTCACAGAAATTGGGTCACTATGTCACAACCTGTGAAACCTCAACTCAGACCAGATTCCAGCATGAAAACTGTGTGCATGAAGCCCTACCCTTCACAGAGGGAGACAGAATCAGTTTTCTTTAAAAGTATAGTCCCAGGTCAGGCAACCATTCTCCAGAGAAAAAGGCCACACACCCAAAAATATATGGGCAGCACAAATTTTATTTGACAAGTGAAAATAAAAAGCTGAGGACAAGTACCTGGGTGAGTCAAGAAGGGGTGGTGGATCTGGGAGTTGGGATATGGAGTGGATATGATAAAAACACATTGTATGAAATTGTTATTTTTTTAATTAAAAAAATGAGTTGAACTAGCATACCTGTTGTGCTAGCAGAATTTCTGGACCTTTCTGGCCAATCACTCTTGTTGTATCACTGAGGTCCAACTTCATTCAGTAAGAGACCTTGTCTCAAATATTTGTCTTTGGTTTTTCAAGATATAGTTTGTCTGTATAGTTTTGGTGCCTGTCGTGAGTCTCACTCTGTAGACCAGGCTGACCTTGAACTCAGAGATCTGCCTGGCTCTGCTGCTCTAGTGCAGGGGTTAAAGGCACATGCCATCACCACCTGGCATCTCAAATTTTATGATTAAAAATGGTTAAAAAGTCACCCAGAGCAAACCTCTGGCCACACGTTCACACACATGAATATGTTCTTGCACACACATACAGTATATACCATACCACACAGAGAAAATAAAAAAAAAATTAAAACCCACAATTTATTAAGAAGTCATTTTTGGAATATGACATTCTTTAAAATGAAGAATCCCATACAATCACAATTACTTACCTAAAGTTTTACCACAGTAAAATGTTCTGACATTAAAATATTTAAAAGAAAGTTAACTGTATCTGCACATTAACTTGATGCACAATATATATAAAACTATATTGTAGTCATTGGCCAATAAAGATTGTGCAATATTACTTGGTAGAAATTCTTACTGTCACAACTTGACTCATTTCAAAGTATAGTCAATAAAAGTTCTTAATTTTCTCCTGAGAGAAAGGTTCATCAGTTATCATTTTAGGTTTGCTCAAGGGCCTGGAAACTGGGGGTTGTCCTAGATGACCTTTAAAGATCCCTTCTAGTCCTCTGACTCTGAAATAAATTAAAGTTTTATGAGCACATTATGCATAAGCATCAGTGGATCTGGAAGACAATGAGGATGAAGTCTGTGCTCAGACTCTCCCTTCTCGTATTTATGCTTCCCATTCATTTCATGCATAACTAATTTCATATAGCAATTGGTAATCGCGTCTTGGTAATGACACCACAGGCATCACAAAACAATTGCAATCATGGCTGCAATTCATTGTAACTACAGCTAAATGCCAGCACTGCACTGAAATACCTCCCTGATCCACCCAAGAAAAGAATGAGAACAAAATGCACCTATAAAATGGTCACCTTCAACTAACTAGCTGGGAGTCCTAAGTAGTGTTGATTCCTGCTTATTTTTTTCTTGTCAGTTTGAAGGATATAATAATGCTAGTTGAGAAGGTGAATCCTATATGTAGACATTTTTTTTTTTTTACAAAAAGCAAAAGGACATATACTGTCTTTTAGTAGTCTACACTAGTGCTATGATGTTTGCTCAATTTTCTCTTGTTTTTCAGATCTGTTGATGCATGTGTATAATGATGTCATAAATAAAGGGACATGTTATTTATTTTATCTTACCACCTGTTCTATTGAATCAATAGATTTGAGGGTAAGAAAGAATAATCATGGTCATGCTAAGATGACAAATTTGTTTCTCTTTTTTTTTTTCTAGAGTTTAAAGTCAACATCTATCTACCAATAGTATATTATAGGATGATTAGAGATGTCCTTATAACCCATTATTAATTAATAGCTTATTGGGTGTCATTGAGTTCTCACAAATATTTTCATTTAGTTCTATATTTTAAATTTTATGGTTATAAATTTCCACTAAAAAGATCAAATAAACATGTCCTATCAAAAATAACAAGCATTTTATCAGAGGTCAAAGAATCCAAGCAATGATTCTATTGTTACTAAGATAAATTAACCATAGTGTAGATGAACAGTCTTATTAAATAAGAAACACAGAGCCAATTGCAGAGTTAAAAGCCCAAGACATCAGAGCAATAGCTAAGAGCTAAAAACCCTTTCTTACCCTTCACTGCCATTGCTGTCCTTCCCCTCAGCAAGAGACCTACTTCCTGTGTGTCTGTCCTTTTATTGACTTCCTGTTATGCCTTCTCATTGGTTGTAAACCCAACCACACGACCTTCTCCTCACTACCTATCTGTACAGACCTCCAGATCTTCTATGGTTGGTATTGAGATTAAAGGCGTGTGTCTCCATGTTGGCTCTATCCTTGAACACACAGAGATCCTGCCTAGCTCTGCCTCCCAAGTGCTGGAATTAAAGGCATGTGCCACCACTGTCCAGCTTCTGCTATGGCTTGCTATTAGCTCTGACCCCCAGGCAACTTTATTTATTAACATATAAATAAAATCACATTTCAATACAAATAAAATATCACCATACCATAACTATGAAACTGAATAACATCTTTTCAAATGTAATTCAGAGCATCCATGTATTGTGCTAGAGATAGATACATCATGCCTTGGTGTCCTTCTGGATGAAAATATCTGTTATTATGACAAATACCACTTCCCTCCATATAGTCAGAGTATTTCACAGACTTTACAAGCAAAGGGGGCTTTAAAGACTATCCAGCAAGTAAAGTGCTTTTGTGAGAACCAAAGTTAAATGATGAAGGTTCTGTGTATTTTCACTCCATCAATCTTTGTTATTATATCTTCTCTTTTCACCAGTAGTAAAGACACTGCCATCGGTTAAGATAATAATTGCATACCATAGTTCCTTAACCTTCAACCAATTGGGGATCTTAGGCATAAAAAAAGTTGTTTTTCAATCATTAGCTCTCAAGCTATCACCATGAAAGAAGCAACTTATGGACTTCCTCATTATATAGTATTGACATTACCAATGTATGTTATATTTCTTTGCTTTATTTAACAGAAGTCCATTGCAAGTAATCCATAAATTAATCCAAGTGAAATTGGAGAAAGGGGTTAGGGCTTACCCCTCATTGAATTACATTTTACTCTCAAAATAACAACTAGTTTTATTAGTGAACTGTAAATTAATCTGTTTGATTTTTTTTTACCATGTTTCAATTTTATTTCTAAAACATATTTTAAGTATATACTTTTAAAAATCAGAAGTAAAGCACCATGGTGGTAGTGCACACCTTTAATCCCAGCACTTGGAGACAGAGGCAGGTGGATCTCTGTGAGTTCAAGGCCAGCCTGGTCTACAGAGTGAGTTCCAGGAAATGCTCCAAAGTTACACAGAGAAACCCTGTCTTAAAAAAAGCAAAAAGAAAAATCAGAAGTAAATACATAAACCTCATTACTTTAACTGCCTTCAGTGTCTGTGCTTGTGTAAGCTGTGGTGATCTAGTGAATCCATGAGTAAATATGTATGTCACAATGTTCAAGGGAACAATCTTTGTGACTCTAATAGCTTGTCATGAGCCAGGACAACTAAACCCACACTGGATCAACATTTATAGACATCTGTCATCAGAAATCAATCCCCCCAGGGCCAAAAAAGAAGAATGAAAGAAGAGCTGAAGATAAATGAGCTAGAGAATTCAGGCACAAATAGTTTTCTCCAGGAAAAAGAGGAAAACTGAAAATAGGAAAAAGCATTTTGGTTTCTGAATGGCCAAAAGATGACATTAACAAAACACATAAAAAATCCACATGAAGTAGAAGAATTAATGAGCTTTGAAGGGCCCAGGAAAAGTGGCGATGAGAACTTCAATTTATATTGAAGATACTAAAGCCATATTGCATGTTTGATTCAGGTTAAAAAATATACAGCAAAATTAACAGCAGACAAAAGTTTACAAAAGTAGTGAAGAAAAGCATACCAAGAATGGGTAATTTCAATGTGATTTTACCCAAGCTAAGTTATTAATACTAATACATATCAAATGAATCAAATTATTGTCCTAGAAACAACATGTATCTATGAGATTTTTAAATTTTTTATATGTATTTCATTCACTTATTTTGTGTTTACTCTTATATGTGTGGGATTATGTATGTTACATTGTGTATAGTGCTCAGAGGACAACTTAGGAAATTGGCCATCTCTTTCCACCATAATTGGTGTATCCTAGGAATCAAATCAAATCAGGGCCTCCATATTGACAACACATGCTTTTATTGTTTGAAACATTTTGTGTCCCAGTTTTGTTTTCTAAGGTTCTTTAAAAAAATATTTTTACACAAGTGTTAATGGTCATAACACAACACTTAAAAACATAAAATTCCTAGAGAAAGAAAATGTGTTTCCTTGTTTTCCAAACAATCAGAACATTTAAAAAAAACTGTGTGATTTAAGAGTCACTAGCTCAAAATCACATTTAAATTTCATAACAACCCTCACATTTTTTTAATTAAAATTGTATTGTCATGGAAAATGCAGAGAATAATTAATCTACATATGGCTGGACTATGGTGGAAAGCACATTTTCGCTGGTGAGAAATTATTTTAATTCTTAAATCCTCCCTTCATTTTTATGATCCATGAAGTTTCAGCAATAATCCCTGGGAAACACGACTATTGAGCAGTTCTTAATGCAAATAAACTTTCAGTGTGAACATCTTAGAGTTCTCCTGACATTTTAATTTCAATAAAGGGTTTGATGAAGCTGTGAGGTTATTAACTCAAGGTACATGAATTCATGCATTTAGCCATGACCAAAAACTGAAAACTGAACATGTGTTTTTATAAGAGTCATGTTGTACTTTGACTTCTGTAAACAGGCTGACCTTCCTTGGTAAGGCTATAGGACATGGATGTTTAAGGAATGAATATAGCATTCTATGTAAAGTGCATCTAAACAAACTAAAAAAAAAAAAAAGATCTTAGTGGGTAAATCTGAAGAATTTATATCATTATTAAAGCAGATATAGAATACTTTGTCCCATGTGTTCATTTGTCACTCTGATGGTGAGTCTAGTCTTGGTTGTCAACTTAAGTGGAACTGAAATCAACTAAAGGCAGTCTCATTTGAATGTACAAGAAGGATTTTTGTTTTTGCAACAGGTTGTTTGAAGTGAGAGGAACCACCCTACATGAGTGAAACACTTTTTAATGTTAACCAAGACATAAGATGAAGAAAGGAAACTGCTTTTTGCCTGCCTGCCTTTACTCTTTGTGGAAAATTTCTATGTTTCATGGCTGCCACCACTGCCCGCATTCACTGATGTTAGAATCAGCTTATTCTGGCTTGAGTGAACACTGGATACTCTCCAAGAATCTAGTAAGCCATCAGCACCAGATAAGGACTGTTGAGATATCCAGCCCCATAAACTGAGAACTTCCAAATTCTTCATTTCTGCAGTGTCAAGCATTTTTGAACTACCCAGAGAGTAGCATACAAGATTTCTTGTGCTCCTCTAGAAGACCCTGAATAATATAGGTAACAGATTTCTGATAGAAAAATAATACCTCATAAGATGTCCTTGCAAAATTATGTATATAGTCTACATTATGGTAAACATCCTTTCCTTTAATTTGAAAATGAAAGGTCACAAAAACTGCTTACCTCTGCTTCAGAATAGAATTTATGGCAAATGGACATTTATGACATTGAAGTAACATTTCATATCATAGGAAAAATAATAACTGCTGTGGATATCACTCTGTACAAACAAAATGCTGTTTGGCCAGTGGCCAGGCAGAAAGTATAGGCGGGACAAGAGAGAAGAGAATTCTGGAAGTAGAAGGCTTGGGGAGAGATACCACCAGCCACTGACATGAAAAGCAACATGTAAAGACACTGGTAAGCCACAAGCCATGTGGCAAAGTATAGACTAACAGAAATGGGTTAATTTAAGATAAAAGAAGTAGATAACAAGAAGCCTACCATGGCCATACAGTTTGTAAGCAATCTAAGTTTCTGTGTGTTTACTTGGTTGGTTCTGAGCGTCTATGGGCCTGGCAGGTGAGAGAAATTTGTCCTGACTGTGGGCCAGGCAGGAAAACTCTAACTACAAATGGCGACAAACGTGTTGGCAAGAGTTTCCACCTAAAACCTGAGAAAAAAGATTCTAAAACGGAGCTAAAAACAGCTTCCTAGTTGTCTCTCTCAAGTTAGCTGCATCCGGTTTGTGCTACTATGGCTGGTTCCTGGCTTGTGCATCTGACCTGCATCTGAGTCGACAAGCAGCACTTTACTCTGCTGCATGGTGGATTTAGTCTTTGCTAGTTTATTTATTTTTTTATTTTTTATTTATTTATTTTTTTAAGGTTTCTGGACTATGTGCTGCTTTGATAGAACTGCTTCTGATAGTTGATGGTACACATGGCTCCAGACCCAGAGCTGGGAGTAAACTGTACCACTGCTACTTTGGAAAGCTGAGGTGGGCGGAGCCAGCAGCCATAGTGGCATTTCAGTCTCACAGAAATGGATATTACACAGAGAATCTGGTTTGTCTTGTCTTTGGGATTTTTAACTGCAGAAAAAGATTTGATCATAAAAGCTGTTCAGTTAAATAAATATGTAAATTTTAAAGGTACCTTGACTTCAAAATTTGGATATAAGGATATGTTGCTTTGGAAAAGAGTCTCTGCTTTTGTTTCCACAGAAAGCCAGAGGCTGTGGGTTTGTTCCAGATTAAGATACATCAGTTTTGATCAGCCAAGACCACCTGAAAGGTCTGCGATGACACCATGGCCCAGATGAACCAACATCCGGAATGGTTTCAAGGCAACTGGCTCAGAGGTTTAAACTCACAGACTACTCCATAATCCTAAAATTTTCTTTGTGTTCACATAAGTTGCAGCACCGCCCCCCTCCAGCAGGAAGTAGTAAGAGAAACTATGCCCAAATTCTGAGCTGGCTTTGGAGATGGAATTGGCTCACTCCTTCTCTAAACCCAGGCATATTGTAAAAAGAAAAGGTTAAGAGGTTCTGGTGTCCCAAATCAGAAGAGCCCTCTGGTGTGGGACAGATATAAACCAATATTTTTATTTAAAGCAGGTTGATTATAAATGTGATCTCTTTCTAAAGTAGAAAATGGTATATGATATAGATATAATAGTCTGAAAGGGTAGATTAAGGAACTTCTAAAGAGCAACAACTTGTTTAAAATGGTTTACATTGGTATAGATTTTAGTCTATTGATACAAACTTAAAGCTAATTTTGTTATATTGTGTGTATATTTCTACTCTTGTTTAAGGTATTATGTTTGTACAGCTCATTTAAAATTATAATGGATAATTAAAAATAGATTAATAATTAGTCATCTATGATAATCATACTCATAGCCATGTTAGTTAAGTCTTCTAGGTATACATAGAGATATTTCCAATAGATAGGTTATCTTCAAATACTTCAAAGACCTACAGAATATGGCATTTAAAATATTTTTAAAATTTAGACTTTCTGGACAATGAGACATGTCTGCTCCTGACAACACTGATTTACTTCAGAGAGGAGGATGGACATTGAAGACACTTCATATCTTATCTTTACCTTGGCAAAAATAGCCATTTGGGCAAGAAACTGTTCTTGCCTGGACTGCTTGATCAACTGGACATGCAGGACCCATATAAAGGTGACCACTGAACTTTGTTTGACAAAATGGTCCTTCAGGTACCTGCTTCGCAGAGGAAACTGCCAGAAATTCTACAGGACACTGAGAGAAGTGACCAAGAGACTCTAGTCCTATGGGCTGAAGACAAATGCCCCAAAACTTTACAAAGGAACATTAGGTGACTGTCCAGGCTGCCAGCTGTCTTTGTCTACCCTGCAAGACTCCCGAAAGTTTCTTGCATCCTTCTCCTGTTTCTCAGGTAATAATATATCCTTTTGAGGTCTTTGATGTGGTTGAAGACTAGATAGTTATAATTTCTTCAGTTATGATAAAAGATAAGTTAGATATAAAAACCTTAGACTCACAAATATATGATAGATAAAATATTTTGTTTAATTTTGCCAAAACAAATAGACTAGATATTGTAACTATAATTCTTACTTGATAATTGTTTTGTTATATGTAATTTTATTATGTAAAAGTTAAAACCTTCCTTTAAAAAAAAAAAAAAAAAAAAGAAAAGGGTTAGTGCTGTGGATATCACTCTGTATAAATAAAATGCTGTTTGGCCAGTGGCCAGGCAGGAAGTATAGGCAGGACAAGAGAGAAGAGAATTCTGGGAAGTGGAAAGCTGGGGGAGAGACACTGCCCGCCACTGACATGAGAAGCAACATGTAAAGACACTGGTAAGCCACAAGCCATGTGGCAAAGTATAGACTAACAGAAATGGGTTAATTTAAGATAGAAGAAGTAGATAACAAGAAGCCAGCCACGCCCATATAGTTTGTAAGCAATATAAGTTTCTGTGTGTTTACTTGGTTGGTTCTGAGAATCTATGGGCCTGGCGGGAAAACTCTAACTACAAATAACTTAGTGAAGTCCTCTATGTAATATGACACTTGTTGCTGATATGACCATTCATATCTTGACTTGTTTGTTTTTGAGATGTAGGAAGATAACCTCTTTATACAGAGACAAACTCTTCCTAAAGGAAGGTCAATATCCTTTATTTGATTTGTTCTGCCATAAAATCCCCAATCTTCTCTGCTCAAATGGCATCACATAATTCCACTCATCATATTAGAAAATAATCAACATAGAATCACTACTAAGCTATGTTTACTAGATAATTAAAATTCCTAAGTCATATGGATGTGCAATAATTAATAATCTGTGCTACCAAATTTTTCTTTCATCTTTTTAAAGTCAAGTTTTTTATCACCAATTTCAAAAAGACCAGATTAAGAGGATGGAAACTTTGTACCATAACAACCTGCAAAATGAACCAAGCAAGCAGTCATCCTGCACAGACCTCTAGACAGTACTGTGGTGCTTCAGCAAGAACTACACAGTGCCCAATAATGGAAAATAATTGAGGAAATAGAATCTCAGCTGTACTCTCTGCTCCTTAAAGGCAAAGAGTACCCATCCTCTTTCATCTCATGGAGGAATTTCCCCCAGTCCCTGTCCATTGCCCCTGTCTCCTTGAAGGGTATTACTTTCTTGATCAACATATTTTGTTAAAAGGGTGAAAGATTTCAATTAAACATTGTTTCTCTTCTGTTCATGCATCTTTCCAAGAAGGATGGAATTGGGTTTTTCTCTCAGTATAGGTGTTGTCCAGTGTTATCCTTCCTACTATGGAATTAGCTGGAGAAATTTATGTGATTCTGAAGGAAAGTATAAGCAAAGCCACATGAATGACAAATCTAAAGCAAATTCCTGTAGTTCAACTATTTGGGAAGTAAAGACAATATTTAACATTGTGCTTTACCTCATTCTTATGAATACCTTTCCATTATTATTGATTGTGAATGAAAACAAAGTATTAATTTTTGGTCATCTAAGATTAAAGAATCCTCTTGGATATTCACACAGAAATCAATTTGAACTAGAGGCTAGATTAACATTTCATACATTCAAAATGCCCGCTGTATTATGGTAAGAAAACCCAGGTACATGTCAGTATTTGTGTGTGCATGCTATTGCCTTTGAATGATTTTGTGTCTGTAATGCAAACTTGTACTTGGGGAACAAATTCTCAGCAGATGACATATTGAGCAAAGCTGGTGATGGAAAGAAATTGTCATTTCCAAGCACTCAGTTCCTTAGTTAATCTACTTTTTAATCTGATCTTCATTTTTTATATAAAATAAATAAAACACCAATATAAGTAACTCCTGGCAAGGAGTAAATAAGACAATCTCTAGCACATTAGCCTATCTTCAGTAAATATTAATTTCTCTCTTGCATCAAACTTCCTTCATCCTCCCTCCAGAAGACCAGGAAACATATTGCCTAATTCCATTAAGTATGTAATTCTCCAAAGTTTTGCATCATA
Source organism: Onychomys torridus (assembly GCF_903995425.1). NCBI lineage: Eukaryota > Metazoa > Chordata > Mammalia > Rodentia > Cricetidae > Onychomys > Onychomys torridus. The sequence continues at coordinate 63,436,699 of NC_050456.1, read as the reverse complement.
CAATACAGGAAACTGCCCTGTCTATTTAACCCTTGATTTTCTGTTTCATTCTAAGTATCATGTTCTTGAAGGTCTTTCACAACAAAACTTAGAGTCCCAGGGTCACTATACTTTCTTTTCACCTCCTTCATGTTTTTATGCTGATTATAACTTTTAATGACACCTATACTCTTACATTTCCTTGAATGGAGTTTATCCCTGATGAGAAGGTAGCATTGGCAGAGGAGTATCTTAACCTATTTGTTCCAGTAATGTATATTCAAAGTCTAGCACAGGTATCAAGTACTTTGTTAAATAAATCAATCAAAGGACCAAAATTGTTAATATTGTTTAAATAAATGTCATATGAAGATAGAAGCAGACAACACTTCTATCTGTTTAATTTAAAATATCAAGGTGATGTGTAGGAATATGAACATATTAATTCAAGAAACAAAATAACCACCACTGAAAAATATCTTACAAGGCAAGCTTGATTCCTCTGAAGCCAAGGAACGTCATCTATAATGGAACTAAAAATGTGGCAGCAGAAATTATGCCAGCAAGCCTTCATCATAAAATTTATGTGTGACCAGCCACACCCCTCATCATGTCTTAGGATCCAGTAGCAGCTTGAATAGCTTCTGCTATTCAATTAAAATGGCCATTATCTATATTCAGTCTGTATATCCTGAATAATATTCTATTTCTCAGAAAGAATACATTCAGACCTGTAAGCTTCCCTAAAGACACACTTGTATATTCAAAAGAGGACCATTAATTCCGCTGTGTATGATATGCTTGAGTCAGAGACCAATTTTCTTAATGATGTGATCCATATATTCACAGTCTCTCCCTTTTCACTTCCAAATTGTTAGTAAAGAGGCTGCTGTAATATTTAAAACGAACTATTTAAAATACAGATTGTCTTACATGGGAAGCTATAAAAGTAATTCATTGCTTTTTAAAAATCTTTAAGCTAATAGCATCCTTTGTTAGAAAGCCACTCCAAATGGCAATCTTGATTTTTCTCTACAAGAACTAATAATATGAAAATCTCAGAAAGAAATGTAGCAAATCCTATCTTATAAGTGGTATAGTAGAACACAGAAACTGATTGTATCAAGGGACATTTGGCATTATACTTTTACTCTCAAGACAGAAAAGCAGATGCATTAGACAATTAGTTTTACTTCCTTTAACAAAGAGGTATTTTTATCAAGATGACATATCTACATTTAAATATAAACATTATGGGTATTGGCCTGGATTAGTTGATAAAGCATAGATTTTAGATCTGGTCTGACTAGGGTTTAAATCCCAGTTCAGCTACGTGTTCATTGTTTCCCCCACTTAGTTAATTTGTTTACAGGATTTCAATGCTATTTTCAATCTGTAAATTGAGGAAGATATTTAACTTAATGATCATCTCCCAGTTTTAGATAATGTATGAAATGAGCCACATTGCCTAGGACTGGGGGTTTGCTGAGTTAGTTTTATCTGTCATTAATATTGTTGTTACAGGTTCATATAACAATTAGCTTGATGATGACCATGACTAAGAGGCACAGATTGGTGCCCAAGCTACCCCAACTGCCTTAAGATTTTTATGGACTGTGTATTCAACTCTTCCTCTATTTTCTTCCTTTAGGTAGGTTCTTGTGCATTTCTGTTTCAGGCTTTTCTTTCATTTTTTCAGTACTTTGTGTTCTCCAATTCTAAAATAAAACAAATGAAAATCAAAACAATTTATGTTTAATCTCATATTTTCCCCCAGTTACATCTCTGCCATCATTTATTTCTCAAGCATACTCCTGAATAGACAGACTTTAGTGCATTCTACTCAATAATTGTTCAATTTCAACCTTTAATTGGCTTCTGCCTCTCTACAGCTCAAGCAAACATCAGTCACTAAAATCAGCAGCAACTGCCTACCTGTCTAGTGCAGCAGATCTCTCTCCTTCATTACATCATATAGATCTAATTTTTATGGTATTTGTCAGCATATTTCTCCATTTACTATCCGCACACACCATAATTCTTTATTTATGAATGTCTTCCCTTGCTGCCATGCAAATATTGGGCTTCTATGATTTCTACATCAGACTATAGTTCTGATTCTACAGACATTTTTAGGCTATCTCAAGGGCATGTATGATTTCTGAAAGAAGAATCTGTAAAGAAAAATGTTGAGATGAATGAACAGGTTCTTCTGTTTCTCTTGCCTTCACCTCCCAAGTTCTGAAATTATCAACATGAGCCCTCACTCTTTGGGTGTCTTGCAAACTGGCCAGTCTATCTACCAATAGAGTTACACCTCAGCCCAGCTTTGAACTTCTATTTGCAAACATCACCCAGACTTCCTCTTATATCTTCAACTCAACATGTCCATCACTTCTCTCTTTAATTTCTATCCAAAATCATGTTTTTTCTATGTCTTTCTTTTTTTTAGATTTTACTACTATCCCCTCTCCTTTATTCATCTCTCCACGCTGATGATGCCCATCAATGCCAGACCATAGATTTCATCTTGTAAGTATTTATAACTGTTATCTCCTCTCCATTGCTCTGATAAGTGCTATACATTGAGCTCTTCAGATTTCTTTCTCTAGGCTACTACAGTTGCATCCTTATTTTTTTTTAACCTTCCAAACCTTTCTTACTTAAGTATCATAATGATCTGCTTCAACATTTCTGATTTTGCCATTCATTCCTTAAAACTTATTTGCCCATTCATTGATTTATTAGTCAAACCATCTTGCAGCCTCAACATAATAGTAACTGTCTCTGTGTCAGTGTATGGGAATCAATTTAGAATCACCTCACATTTTTCATCTCCCAGTCATTGCCAAACCACTGAACTTACTAAAAGTGAAAGTGTATAAGAACGAGAAATTCCACCTGAGCAAATGCACTTCACAGTAATGTTTATTCACAGGTATTTAGTGCTATATCATTTGAGGCTCAACTGTATTCTATGCATATATATATATATATGGAGAGATGGAGAGAGAGGCAGTCATATGGATAAGTTCTATACAATAACATGAGTGAATAAACTACAGCTTCATGCTATATTGTGGATGAGTTTAATAAATGTAAGAAGAAAGTAAAGATACTGGACAAGATTCAAAATACAGCAGATTTTAAATACAGGTAAAGCCAAATTATTTGTTCTTTTTGTGTTTCTTTTTTTTTAAGAAATTTTAATTCATTTTTACATACCAGCCACAAATCCCCTTCTCACCCTCCTTCTGCCCCACCAGACTTTCCCCATGATCCCACCCAATCCCCTCCTCCAAAAGGGTAAGATCTTCAGTGCCACAACCAGTTAGCATGTGGTACTTACACAACAAAGCCAAATTATGATGTTAGAAGTTAAGATAGTATTTTGAAAACAAAGAAAATTAAAGTCTCACAAAAGCTATGGAGTCACACACACACACACACACACACACACACACACACACACACACATATATATTATATGTATGTATGTACATATATATATGTATGTATGTACATATATATATGAAAATAGATTCATAAAAAGAGATAGAGGGAGGGAGAGAGAGAGAGAGAGAGAGAGAGAGGAGAGAGAGAGAGAGAGAGAGAAAGATCTGAAATAAAATTCCCAAGCAGTAATGCTGATCTTTGAGGCAAACTTTTATTCATTTGAATCAATCAATCATATAATTTTGGACCAATAATATTTGAGATGGTTTATACATGTTGCACAATAATCATCCAAACCAAATTAGCATATACATCACCACCCACACTGGACTTTGGATATCCCAAAGCCTCTCCTTTAATAGTTTGTAAGTTGACTCTTTGATTGACATATCCCCATTTCTCCCAAGCTCCAGCTCTTGAAAAATACTGATATGCTTTTATTTCTTTGAATCTGAGATTTCAGATTTCAGGATCTAGACATGAATGAGTTAAAATAATATTTGATTTTTTGTGACTGAATTATTTCATTTGACATTATGTTCCACAAAGATATCTTCCTTCTCCCAGATAATTGGGTTTTCCTCTACAGCTAAATAGTACTCTCTTCCGTATGGGAGTAAAGAAAATACTGAGTGTGCCCACTATTCTTTTGGATCATGTTTCATCTGCTTATTAGTTCTGATTTGGTTCAGAAACTGTCAACATTAGATATCTGATGTCAACACCTTGAAAAACATTTTTAATGTGATACCAAGATCCCATTGTCAGAGCAGAGATCTTAATTTAATTAGTATTAAGTATTTTTGGTTTGTTTGTTTGGGTTTCTTCAAGGTAATTTAGTTAATGTACAAAACCACTGTATCTATTTAACATTTTAAACTTGAGCAAGAAATAATCACTTAGAATTATATGCTACTTATTCCCTTTCATATTCATTTTAACCAATTCATCACACATAATTATTGATTACTATCTCATCAAATGAAATCGGTGGGCAGCAGTAAGGTGCAACCTTGGAGACAGGACTGAGCTGGATACTTTGGCATTCTCTGTCATAGTCACCAGTAGAGTGTATTATACAAAATGATACAGCCATCTACATGACATGTGTTACATCTCAGAGACATTTTTTTGATTGACTGAAAGTTGCCTCCAGCCATGAGGGCAACTACTTCTGATACAAAATTACAATATGTCAGAATGGTATTAACAATGACAAGAAATCTCTCACACGTAGTTTTTACCATCCATTCCTCAAGAAACCACATGAGAGTTTATACCCCTCCCTCTCAATTCATCCTTATTATTTCTCTGCAAAGAACTTCTATTTATTTTTCAATTATATATTCATTTTTAAATCATTAAGATTTGAAATGCTTACCCAGTGTAGCGTTTAAGCCTTTAACATTTCTGCTCATAGAGTATGTTAAATTAACTGACCATTTTTTTTTTAATTTACATATGATTATGGTTCTTAGTATTCACTTTCTTTAAAAGAGAGGTGGGAAGATAATCACCCCTGGAAAACTCCACTAATTATATATAAACAGTAAGTAATTTTGTGTCTATAGTTAATAACATAGTATATCAAATTCAGGCACACTCCTGCCACTATAGCTAATAATTATAATACTCAGCATTTGTGGAAAATTTTTAAGTCAAGCACTTCTGTGCATGCTTAGAGAAAAATAAGACAGTGAACCCTCAGAGAAAAATAAGATGAACACTGATTTTTTTTCCTCTACTTTTAAAAAAAGAAATCAAAGCATAGAGAATTGGTACACACATACCAATCTTGTTGTGTTCAACAAGTTAATATGGACACAGGCAACCTTTAAAATGTAGAGATACACTCAAAATTAACAACAAACCCTTTAAAACGTTCCATGGTATGTCATTATTCTTGTGTGTTTTTAACAGAAAGGCCTTGCTTTATGGCCAATATTGTCATCAGGAATTCTTGAGTTTCAATTCAGCAGCATTTTGGAAGAGAATACTTTCACCTACTTTGTATGTAAGTAACAATGTCAAAATCTAATCCATGGTATCAGAATTTAATCAGAATGCTGTTCAGACTCAAATGAAAAACATAGTCTCCCATGGGCTTCTCATCCATAATAAAATCACTGAGATATGAAGAGTTCTGTGATGAGTGCTTTTAAGGTTCTGGCCGTTGGCAAGTAAGAAACCAATTGAGATTTGTTTTTCAAGAAGATGGTGTAATATTCCTATAGTTTGATATTAGGAGGGAAGCCAAAACCCAAATTGTGGACCATCTGGAGAAGAAATATAATGAAGAAAGCCAACAAAAATATAATTACAACAACTGGCTTTGAAATAACAACTGCATTTATTAAGAACAGCCTCACTAGGTATGCAAGGAACAAAGTCTGACTTAAATTTCTGTTATAACCATTGGAGCAGAATGAGAAAATACTCTTGGATACTCAACCTTGTAAGCAGGAGATAGGAAGATATCCAGTAAAATATTACAAGTCAAAAATCAACAGTTACAACTCTATCATATTATTTACCAAATAAGGTTTTGATACTGAGTCTATCTGGAGATACATTAAGCATGTACAATTTTAAGCTTCAAGAAACTTAAGTTTAGCCCTGTAAAAAATAAAATAGAGTGGTGGTATTCATCCCCACCGAGAAAGACATTGCTGAAAACTAAAACTGTGATGTCTCTGTTTAAGAACAATGTTATTAACCTAGATTCAGCTACAGTCATTAAAAGAGTATATCAGTCATGATGTCAGTTATACCAGTAGTTACAGTGAACATGTTGTCATTCTTTGCACACAGCTTTCATACACTCAGTATCTGTGGCAGACACTATGTTAAATAGGGCATAATAGACAAAAAAAGGAACTAAAGAATACTGTAAGTTGGAGAAATAGTCTTCTCCAAGAAAAATGCACCAATTATTTATCCAATGCAAAACAGTAATCCCTGAAAAGACATGTGCAAGCAACAGAGGTGATTATATTCAGGAATATATATATATATACACACACACACACACACACACACATATATATATATATATGTGTGTGTGTGTGTGTGTGTGTGTGTGTGTGTGTGCTAATGTATCAACAAGTAATGAATAAAATGTTTTTTCATTACAACAATTAATGAAAAAAAAGAGCCATGATTTGAAAGAGAGCAAGAATGGTTCTATGGGAAGAATTGGAGGAAGAAAAGGGAGAAAGAAATGATGTAATTTTATTATAATATCAAAAATGTTTTCAAATGAGATAACAAATCTATAAATACTTGTAAGTACAGGTTTACTTAAGTTGAAGTACAGCTAAATATGTGTTTGGAAAACAGAGAGAGGAAAAATCCATAAACAAAAATACTCTGAATAGAAAGACTGCCATACTAGATTTCATTTAGTGTCTTAGTTTGAGTAAGGGAAGATGGCAGATGATTAAGTCCAAAGGAGTAAGGTAATCTTAGAAGAAAAGACAGACAGAGAAAAGAGATAAAGAGAAGGAGAGAATGAATGAGTGAGTGAATAAATGAATGAGAGAGAGAGAGAGAGAGAGAGAGAGAGAGAGAGAGAGAGAGAGAATTCCTTACCCAGATATTGCTGGGAAATGAAGACTTTTGTCTCATTTTTCTTCTCTTCTTTCTTTGTTTTTGTTTCTTTTTTCAAAGAACAGATTGAATTCAAATCTACTATTATAAAACAAACCATACCTTACATCTTGAGTAGTCTATATTCTGACTAAATCATATCATTTGTATTTTAGATCCAGATAAAAAGGAATATATGATATACAAAATTCTTATGGGTATGACCAGCTTACCTTTTGGTTTCCTTGGGAGATTGGTATCTCAAGTTATAGCTCATATCTATCTGCTTATAAATCAAAGTTCTCTGTAGTTCTCATTGCATTACTTTTTGATGTATGATTTGGCCAGTACCCAACTACATCACATTGTATTTAAGAAGGCTGGTTCTTGCTTCTGTAAGTTCTCTAATCTCACCCCCCCCCTCTCAGTTATACCCTTCCTTATGTTGTCCCTGTTGTCAGGAATGACAAGCCTTTCTTTTTTTCTGAGTTTATTATGGCACCTAAAACACTTCTGTCTGTCTTCAAGTTTTATAGATGAAAACTCCACGAATTCCCCCAACTTCTTGTCTGGGCAGCACACAATACTTGAGAGTTCTCTGTTCCACAGCACTGCTGTGGTTTGTGGATCTCAATTACTTACATGGTACTGGTCTGTCAGCTTCCCTTTCTTCTTGAACAAGAGGCCTAGGAGGAATGTGGCTAGCCAAGAATTCTCTAATTCTTCATTGAACCTGCCTGGAAAGGCTTCAGCTCATGGTCGGTGGAAAAAGTGCACTGCAGAATGGCATGACTGTCCTTTCAGACATACCAACCCTATTTTTGTGAATTGTCTGTGCTTATTATGAAATATCAAGTATAGGCTTTGGACATGAACTGGTCTGTTTCTTTTTCTATCTTAGCACACTTAAGATGAATGGCAAAACACCATAAAAAAGGTGCTCAGCACAACAAGCAGATGCTTAGAGTAGACCAATCAAAGGAGCAAATGTAAGGTAACATCATCAGATGGGGTACTGAAATGTTTGAAACATAGTCAGAGGAAATTCTGTTGATGCAAACAGCAGGAATTCCCCATCAAGTCCTCATGGTAAAAGAGTACTCCTCTGGTGAGATTTCAGATAGATTAACACCATCCTGTAGTGGGCAGCTGTTCCAGCTTTGAGTTGGAAGTACTACCTCCAGCAAGGCTTCCAGTAACTATCACACCTACCTATGACCTGCCTCTGAGGCAGAGCCAAGAAGAGAGCCCTTAAGACCTGAGATCAGGATGCGCCACCTCCTTTTCGTTCCTGCTGATCCTACATGCTGAGTGGTCACAGAGTGGAGTTCTCCAGAGAACCCAGCTGGATTGCACCTCACCTTTCCCAGGTCCTGGAACCAACCACTTTACTAGCTGTAAGTTACCCCTCAAAATAAAGATCCTTTTTAACTATATGGAGTTGCCCTAATAAATCCCCTAATACCATCCAATCAGGCATTTACAGCCATCCAGCAAGGAGTTTTGAAACAGTCTTGCTGGAACTTTCCATCATAGATTTGGGCAGGGAAAAGCAACCATTATTATTATTATTATTATTATTATTATTATTATTATTAAGAAAAATTCTATTCATTTTACATACCAACCACATATCCCCCTCTCCTCCCTCTTCTTGCCCCCCTGCAAACTTCCCTTCCAACCCACCCCCCCATTCCCACCTCCTCCAAGGCAAGATCTCCCATTGGGAGTCAGCAGAGCCTGGTACATTCAGTTGAGGCAGGTCCAAGCCCCTCCTCCATGCACCAAGGCTGCACAAAGTGTCTCACCATAGGCACTAGGCTCTAAAAAGCCGGCTCATGCACTAGAGACAGGTCCTGATCCCACTGCCTGGGGGCCCCCTAAACAGTTTGAGCTAAACAACTGTCTCGCTTATCCAAATAGCCTAGTCCAGTCCCATCGGGCCTCTCCAGCTATTGGTCCACAGTTCATGAGTTTCCATTAGTTTGTCTGGCCATCACTGTACATTTTCCCTTTATGATCTTGATGTCCCTTGCTCATAGAATCCCTCCTTCTCTCTCATCAGTTGGACTCCTTGGGCTTGGCCTGCATCTGCTTCCATCAGTTACTGGATGAAGGCTCTACCGGAGTAGGACAGTTTAGGAACCCTCTTGACTATTGCTAGTAGTCTAAGGTGGGGTTATCCTTGTGGATTCCTGGGAACTTCCCTAGCACCCTGTTTCTCCCTGTTCCCATGATGCCTTTATTTATCATGGTATCTCTTTCCTTGCTCTCCCATTCTGTCCCTGTTCCAGCTTGAACCTCCCATTCATTTTGTTGTCATTCCCCATCTCTTGCTCTCATTACCCCCTTTCACCCATAGTTTGCTCCTCTGGCTCTCATCTGTTTCTCCTTTGCTGGGCAATCTATGTGTCCCTCTTATGGTACTCCTTGTTAGCTAGCTTCTTTGGAGCTGTGGGTTGTAGTCTTGTTATCCTTTGCTTTACAACTAGTATCCACTTATGACTAAGATGTAGAGCAAAGGGAACACCTCCTCCACTGTTTGCGAGAGTACAAACTTGTACAGCCACTTTGGAAATCAGTATGGTGGTTTTTCAGAAAATTGGGAATCAATCTTCCTCAAGACCCAGCAATACAACTCTTGGGCATATACCCAAGGAATGCACAATCATACCACAAGGACACATGGTCAGCTATATTCATAGCAGCATTATTTGTAATAGCCAGAACCTGGAAACAACCTAGATGCCCCTCAGATGAAGAATGGATGAAGAAAATGTGGCACATATACACAATGGAGTACTACTCAGCAGTAAAAACTAATGACATTGTGAAATTTGTAGGCAAATGGATGGATCAAGAAAATATCATCCTGAGTGAGGTAACCCAGACTCAGAAGGACAAACATGTATGTACTCAAGCAAACATTTTCTTGGTAGAGGAGTTAATAGTTTAATCTTCCCCTTTCAGGCATTTTTATATTATATTCAGGCACAACAGAAACTAAAGGTGGAAATAGTTTCCCTTTCACCTCTTCTAAAGAAGAATGTTTCTATATTTTTAATTTCTTCTAGTTAGCGACTTAGGGGACAAATTGACCCAAGGCAGGGAGTTTTGGAGAAGATAAGGGAAAATCTCCTCATTCCCAGAGTGTGCCTTGCTTTCAACAACCTTAACTAGCACATGAGAATTTTCTAATTATAAAGTATATTTTACAATATTTCCCTAGCAGTTTTATGGCACTGATTATTGTCAAGTTATGACAATAATCACTTTGGGAATACGATCAATTGTTATCAGTTTGTTGATAAATGTACATTGTCATTTCAGAAAAGATTATTCATGGTCGGGCACTTATCCTTTGCAAAGGCTATGTGAATGTCTTAGAGTAAGTAGCTCATAGCATCTTTTACAACTTACTGTGAATAACTGAAAATGAAACGTTTTCCTTAAAATGTATATTAGTTGGTTACCTGAGCTGGAAATTATTTTAGTGTCCTGACACCTATCCAAAAGTGCACATTTTACTTCTGGAAACATTCATGGAGACTAATAACTTGAATTTACTGAGAATATCATCACCTCTTGCTCAAGTATTGAAATGTTAATTATAGTTCTTTTGTTCCCAGCATCTTCTCTAGAACATAGATCGGACCACACTACTGATCTTTCATCACTTAAAACATAGAGAGCCAACATCTGGCCATAGTAATTCTCTTACTCACATACTATGTTACAGCTGCCCCCCATCCCTTGAAATACCTCCCTCTACTCTGCAACTATTATTTTTTGGGGGGTTGGACATTTTTATTATAATATTTGTGTTTTAATTTTACACATCAGCCATGGGTTCTCCTGTCCTCCCGCTCCCTCCCCGAGCCCCAGCTTTCCCTCATCCCTTCCCCTCTATTCCCATCTCCTCCAGGGCCAAGACTCCCCTGGGGATTCATTTAAACCTGGTGGATTCAGTACAAGCAAGTCCAGTCCCCTCCTTCCAGGCTGAGCAAAGTGTCCCTGTGTAAGCTCAAGGTTTCAAACAGCCAGCTCATGCACTAAGGACAGGTCCTGGTCCCACAGCCTGGATGCCTCCCAAACAGTTCAAGCTATTCACTTGTCTCACTTATCCAGAGGGCCTGATCCATCTGGGGGCTCCACAGACTTTGGTTCATAATTCATGTGCTTCCATTTGTTTGGCTATTTGTCCCTGTGCTTTTTACAACCTTGGGTTCAACAATTCATGCTCTTACAGTCCCTCCTCTTTCTTGACAATGAGACACCTGGAGCTCCATCTGGGGCCTGGCTAAGGACCTCTGCATCCAATTCCATCAGTTATTAGATGAGAGTTCCAACTCGACTGGTAGGGTGTTTAGCCATCTGATCACCAGACTAGGCCAGATCAGGCTTTTTCTAGACCATTGCCAGCAGTCTACAGAGGATGTATCATTGTGGATTTCTGGGGACCTCTCCAGCACTCTGCCTATTCCTGTTCTCATGTGGTCTTCATTTATCATGGTCTGTTATTCCTTGTTCTCCCTTTCTTGATTCAGCTGGGATCTCTTGCTCCCTAAAGCTTTCTTTCCCTCAAACCTTGCCCTCCATTACTCCCACTGTCATCCAGGTTGTTCATGTAGATCTCATCCATTTCTCTGTCATTGGGTGATCCTTGGGTCTTTCCTAGGGTCCTGTTTTCTAGGTAGCCTCCCTGGAGTTGTGTAGCAGTCTAGTCATCTTTGTTTTACATCTAGTATCCTCCTATGAGTGAGTACATACCATGTTTGGGCTATAGAACTAAACAGAGAATTCTCAGCAGAGGAAGTTCAAATGGCTGAAAGACATTTAAGGAATTGCTCAACATCCCTAATAATCCAGGAAATGCAAATCAAAATGACTCTGAGATACCACCTTACACCTGTCAGAAGGGCTAAGTTCAAAAATACAGAAGACAGCTTATGCTGGAGAGAATGTGGAGCAAGGGGAACTCTCCTCCACTGCTGGGGGGAATGCAAGCTTGTACAGCCACTTTGGAAATCAATATGGTGCTTCCTTACAAAATTGGGAATCCATCTTCCTCGAGACCGGGCTGTAGCACTCTTGGGCATATACCCAAGGAATGCTCAATCATACCACAAGGGCATTTGTTCAGCTATGTTCGTATCAGCATTGTTTGTAATAGCCAGAACCTGGAAACAACCTAGATGCCCTTCAACTAAAGAATGGATAAAGAAAATATGGTACATATACACAATGGCGTACTACTCAGCAGAGAAAAACAATGACATCATGAGGTTTGCAGGCAAATGGATGGATCTAGAAAAAAATCATCCTGAGTGAAATAACCCAGACTCAGAAGTGCAACTATTATTATTTATAATATTTATTTTTATTATGTGTGCTTTCTATTTGTTTTCTAATTTTTGTTGAAAATATATTTTAATACAATATAATCTATTTATGGTTTTTTTTCTCTCCCACAGCTCCCCCAAGAATTTTCCACCCATCAAAATCCACACCCTTTGTTGTTCTCTCTTGTTAGAGTATATACAGTCATCTAAAATTATAATAATAAAATTAGATAAAATATAAAAGACTAAAGACAAAACAAACAAACATAAGAAAATGGACCAAAGAAGACATTCAAGAAACATATAGACACAAAGATATACACATTCTTACAAAGAGAAATCCCATAAAAACACAAAACTGGAAGCTATAATATATATGCAAAGTATCTGCAAGGAGTGGGAGAAAGACAGAAAAAAAAATCCTTGACAAAGCATTATGATACAAAGAGCCCTTAATAATGAATCTTCCCGTTCTTCCTGTTCTGTAAGTGGGTTGCATAGATTCAGCATGTTGGTCAAAGGGGTCCGATGGGGACCCCCAAACAACATAATCTATTTCCAAGTACAAATGGCTGCTCTGATGGCAACGTATTATGGCCAACAAGCACACCTGCACAACTCATCAAACATGGAGAGGTCTAGCTGGTGACTGCCTAGAGCCTTCACCCCTTCTGACTAGTGTCCAAGGTGCTACAAGGCACAGTACACACTACAAAAGAGAAAGGTGAAGACCAACTTGGGTACAAGCCCTTGGATATAGAGCAGTAACCTGCCTGCTGAGTGTGTTAGCACAATAGTGACACAAAGCTTGTGGTTCTAGTCAACTAATATGTGATTGGGCTTCTGGCACACTCTAAGAGATGGTACCCCTACCACACACTGATTAGGTGGCCAGTATCCTGAGACTAGGTATTCCAAGGATCTAGGGGAAAACAAATAATGTTCTGCCAAAGGAATATAGAAATAAATTAACTTTTAACACTTTGCTGCTATACTCATTATTCAGTGTCCTGTTCCACCATCACCAAAGAAGCTTCCTCCAGTAGTAGACAGGAATACAGGACCCACAGCTGGAAAGTGTACAGAGTGTGACTGATCTTGAAACATTTACTCACAAGTGGCATTTCTCCTTCAATTCCCTTACCTCAGGCCTGCAGAGAATGAAGCAGCAAGATTGTTAAGAGCCAGACGGGTTGTAGAAAACCAAGGAAATGAGACATTCTGTTCTGGAGTTTTATGTCAACTTGACACAAGCTGAAGTCGTCTAAGAAGAGCAAATATCTATTCAGAAAATGCCTCCATAAACTCAGACTGTAGATAAGTCAGTAGGATATTTTCTTAATTAGTGATTAGTGGAGGAAGGCATAGCTTATTGTGGTTGGTCCTGTCACTGAGATGGATGTCATGGGTTCTATAAGAAAGAAAGCAGGCTGGAGAAACCAGAGGGAATGAGTCAGTAAGCAACACTCCTCCATAGCTTCTGCATCATCTCCTGCCTTCAGGTTCTTGTCTACTTGGAGTTCCTGTCCTAACTTTCTTCAGTGCTAAGCCACAGCAATGCCCCCTTTTAAATTAAAACTTGAAATATAACTTTATTACAGCAAAACTTTAAGTTTATGTCTAAATTTCTTTTCCAAAAGTTGCAAAACCCCCATCCTGCCTTTTGCTTTCAGGTCCCATAGACATTCAAATTTTCCTTCCATAATAGAGATAAGCACTTCTCTCAGTGAGCTGTCACAGGTTTGCAAACAGGGAATAGGCATGTAGTATGTGGTATGGAAGATGACCAATAAATATTATTTCATAAGCCTACCTTCTCATGAGGCTTCCACATAATAAGCACATTTTTGTTGTGAATATATATATAATGACATTATCATATATATATCAACTTTACTTAATACAGTTGCTTCATTTGAACCAAGAATGAGAACTGAGAAAATCAGTTTGCAGCCAATTTTCTAAATAATACAGGAAAAAGTCAAAACTAAAACTTGAGACTTAACCTACCCAAGTGAAAGCTAGATGGCTGTTTCCCACATGGCTAAGACTTCATGCAAATCTCCTGTGTGTACTGCTCAGAAGGTTTCAGTATACAGGACATCAGATTGGAGCCAGAAGGGATCCTGGCCACCAGTATTCTACCACTGGCATCACAAATGAAATAGATGGGAACTATGTTTGATTCCCTTCAGTGTGAAAATGAAAACTCCCATAGTCTCTGCTAAGTGATCGCTGAGGGTCTCCAAGGTGCCTAGGATTGATGAAAAGTGTGAGGAAGTTTGATTCTTATGACTGATAAGAGGGATTTGACTGAGGACCCAAGTCTCAGCTTAGTCCAGGCACACTCACATCTCTAATATGCAAACATTAGGCTTAGAGCAGGTGTTTTATAACATGTATTGTGATTACTCAAACTTTCTCCTTCCTCTGTGACATGAAGTCTGAAATCATAATCTAGAGTCCCTCAAAGCCCATGAGGACCCACAGAGCAAGGAGTGTCTGTAATCAGACCTGATTCAACTCAGAAGGGATGCTTCTATTTCAACCCAGAAAGGCTCACTACAAGAATGTTTACTTTCACTGACACAATAATGGCTTCAATTAAAAAAAAAAAAAAAAAAAAAAAAAAAACTAAAAGCTGTGCTTAACTTACATAGCTAGTCTACTTGAACTAAGCGTGGGAACTGTCAATAAAGAAAAATCTTTGTTTTGCTTACAGTTACACACAAAATTTTACCACTGAGATCACTGTTAGTTTTGCATATTCTGAAAAAATATGTCCATCAATGTATTTATTGGTAAATAATGTATAATTATTATAAGTTGTTATATTTTATAAAGACTATATTTAAATAGGAAATAACATTTACAACATATACCATTTGTGATATTGATTTATTCAATTAAAAATACAAATTGCTTTTCCTATTTTCAGTTATGTAAATTGAATTTGCTACCCATTGACATTATAATTCTACAATTCACACATGGTGGCTCATGCATATAATCTAAGTACTCAATAGAGGAGTGCAAGAGAAAAAGCCAGTTTGGCCTGCATGTGACTCAGTTTAGAAAAAATAAAATAAAAAGATGGGTGATGATTATCTTGCTTTCTTTGTACTATAGGGTTTAAAGTAAGTGCCATATACTTTAAAGTCATTTGGTAGACAAAATGTCTTTGGGGTCCAAAGCCAGCCCTAACAACACAATGATCTCCTTGTCACCCTATCCTACATAGTAATACCATGTCTCAAAAAATATACAATAAAAACATGTTTTGGTTTTGGTTTTGGTTTTGGTTTTTCAAGACAGGGTTTCTCTGTAGCTTTGGAGCCTGTCCTGGACTAGCTCTGTAGACCAGGCTTGCCTCAAACTCACAGAGCTCCACCGGCCTCTGCCTCCCGAGTGCTGCAATTACAGGTGTGCGCCGCCACCACCACCCGGCACATATTTTTAATATGGAAGAATAAAAAGCAAGCAAACAATAGTGTTTGAACCATTGCAGTATTGGGACCGTAATTTTGATAAACCTGAGGAAAGTCAGTAAGTTATCTTCAAAAAAACTCTACTGGCAAGCTTGTTATTAATTAGTTTGGTTAATTTATTTCCAGTATAGAATCTTGCCCATATTTTATAGCATTGGAACTTTGTTTTCTGTATGGAACAAGAATAAACTTGTCAAACAAGATTCATCTGAACCTCTAAAAATAAATCTATTGTCTTGCATTGAGAAATGTGATTGTCTATAGCTTCCAGCTTGACTCCTGAAGCCTTCCAAGTAAGATATTTTGTTTGCCAGATGACTGTGGCACATTTTTTAAGCCCTATAGGTTAAATAATAACAACAAAAAGAATAAATTACCCATGTTTTTATTTATATGAAGAAAATAATACTGCTAAATTTGTTTGTCCTTAGTTATTAGAAAAAAATACTTGGGAAATCCCACACAAATAAGCTTTTGACTTTTACCCCAATGAACAATAAAGATAGAAACACCAATATTATTATTTCTATTATTTCAAGATATGAAATTATTTCTAAATATGAAACATAAATTATATGCAAAGATGATTCCCATGGCCACATTGCCTTAGTCTGAGCTAAAATGATGCTGATCTACCAGGAACAATGCTGCTGGAGACAGTTAGTAAATAAGATCAGTTTCCTCACCTGTGGAACGGAAGGATATCTCAAGGAAATTTCTCACAAAACTTGAATAAATAACAACTTTCAGATATTTGCTATATTTGTACCAATTAAATATAGGTGCTCCATTAGTGGAGGGTATTTATTTCATTGTATTACTATAAATACTCAAGGGGAAAATTCATGAAACAAATCACTATAATGCCAAAACATATCATTAAATGAGTAATGATTTTCGTTATTATGTAATGACAACTTGGTTGCAGCTTAGTTTTTTTTTTTTTTTTTTCCTCTGCTATCGTCAATAAATGTGGACCAGAATCCATCTTGCTATAACAGGAGACTATCAGTCTCCTCCACATACTTAGCTATCACTTCCATGATTGAAATTTATCCTGGCAACCTTCTTCCTAGTCTAATACCCAATGCAATTCTTATCTCTCTCTGGCTTCTCACTACTCTTCAGGCAGCCGTGTCACTCACCCATCAAGCTGAATCTAAACCTGTGTTTCCATGTCTCCTTTCATTTCATTTTCGTTAAAACATTGGGGATTAATATATACTACTGCAAGCAACAGTCTACTCTAGAGGATTAGATGAAAATCAATAACTCTTTATGTATCATTTTGTCTGAATTTTCTAACTTAGCTTCCCATTACTTGGGCCCACTGTGGTTACAACTATTCATTTAATTTAAAACAGCTTAGTTGGAAAAGAAAATTCTAAAAATACATGGAAATAGGATATATAAAATTATAATACAGAGAACATTGATGACTGATGACTCCCAAGAAATTTTTGGAGAGTATAAGATAGTATGAAATAGTAATGTGGTCAGCAAGGAGTCAGAAGACAACTTGAGTCAAGCCATAATTTAACCAAATAGCTGACATGTGAATTTAAACTGGAGCTAGGATTATTTTAGGGGGGAGCATGTGACTCTCTGTGTACACAGACAAAATAATCATATACAAAGGAAATAATCCAGTGTAAACTTGGAGCTGTATAGACAGCAGAAAAGCAATAAATTCCCTCTACGTTTCATGACAGGCAACATCAGTGCTGATTCAAGTTCATTCTATGTATGTAAATTGGTAGCAGTTTTTCTAAAATTCCTGTAGTAAAATTTAAAAAAAAAAAAATGGCTCTACTCTTTAAGTATTTGGTTTTTAGCTTTCATGTTTCTCAGTGTCTCGTATGAGTGATAGTAGTAAACATAAAAATAACGCCTATGGGAATAAGTAGTTTCCAGTCATTAGTGGGGAAAAAGCCTGTACTAGATAGAGGGAAACAAAATTCCTTCCAGTTCCTAGGACAGTTAAGTCAAGAGATTTTTTTCTGTTTTCAGGAAGGTGGTTGTTCTGTTTATAAACAAACAATATCAGAGACCCATGTTCTACCAATCAAAAAAGCAGTAGACTTGAAATTTTTTCAGAATTCCATAGATTTTTTTTTTTTGCCCAATATTTCCCATTTTGAACCTTGCCTGTTCGTCATCTTTGTTTACAACCAGTAGTATTCTAGTAGATTTAAATCTCAAGCTCATATTATCAATTGAAAGACACTCTTGGTTTCTCAGCTCCTGTTACCTCTTTGAACTTGGATCCCACTGCTTTCCATCTTGCTCACACATCTCCATTATCTTGTCTCTTTGTTGCTTTCCAGACACACAGAGCATGAGCTGTTTGGGACTTACTCTTGCATCAATGCCAAAAGCACCCACCTGGCTCATTCCCAGAGTATTTCACAGTTGTGTCTATTATCAAAGTTACCTTTTCATAGCAAACACTGCAGTCTCTCTTCATACCCCTTAACCTCCCATTATCTGTGTCCTGCACCTCGTGGAGATTGTGTATTCAAGTATCTCGCCTCCAGCCTCAGAATAAAAGCTGTTCCATGGCAGGATGGAATTTGTTTTGACCCATATGTCTCCCAACTCAAGGACAGTGTCCAATACTGTGAACAGGTTTCACTCCCACTCCAGAAATGTACTCACTTTGAAACACCAGTCAAAAATTTCACGTAAGATTGATGATGTCACACAATGAGACTGACAGCCATCGTGTTTTTGTTCTTTTTTTTTTAACTTTTTTTAAAAATTATATTTGTGTTTTAATTTTACACATCAGCCATGGGTTCCCCTGTCCTCCCCCTCCCGCCCCCATCCCCACCTCCCCCTCCCATCCCCTCCCCTCCAGGGCCAAGACTCCCCTGAGGATTCATTTAAACCTGGTGGATTCAGTACAGGCAGGTTCAGTCTCCTCTTTCCAGGCTGAGCAAAGTGTCCCTGTGTAAGCCCAAGGTTCCACACAGCCAGCTCATGCACTAAGGACAGGTCCCGGTCCTTTTCATCACATTTCTCCTCTTTAAGTATGAAATAGATCTGGCTTTGATATTTTAGAACCTTTTAACCAAATTTCTTGAAAATGTATCCTTCCCATGTTTGAAGTGCCAAAACAGATACCAAAGCGACAGGGTTCCATTGACAGGAAGAGGGACTGTTGGCTTTCAAAAATATACCTGTGGGATTATTTACTTATTTACTGTATTTTTCTACTAAAAAAAACAAGGCATATATATTTTTCAATCAGTCTCAGTATACGTAGTTTTCTACTAATAAAGACATTTACTGATTCTCAAACCTTTAACTTCTTAGTGAAAGATTTTCTCTTTACTATTTGGGGGCATTTTAACATAAAAATCACTACTGACAAGGATCTAAGGCACAAGCAAATACTTTTATATAATTGTAGCCCTTACTGCCAAAAGCAGGGAAGAGCAGCAATTTTTTTGAGGTTCAGAAAAATTAAATGTTTTGTCTAATTTCACAGAGTTTATATTTCTCAGCTTTAAATCCTAGACACAGCTGGGACTCTGAATGAAGGGCAGAGCATATTTTGAGCCTTAAAGTCTAAAAGGCCTTATTTCAGTGAAATTTGAAGTTTTCTTAAGGTATTAATTATCATTATAGTTCATGATTAAAATACATATATAAGAAGTATGATACAGAGAAATTAGGTATTTCCCATTCACTTGAAATTTCCATTTTTTGTTTGTACTTGGTTTTTACTATACTAGTGCATGAATATAGTATTCCTTTACATGTCTACCAGTATTCTTTAAACACAAATGACCACATCTCAGCAACTTTCCACAATCAGTGCTGATGTCTTATTCACTTTATATTTCCATGACAAGTCAATCCTGGCTAAGCTTCTACTGGAGGATATTGTAGTTTACAGAATTTAAAAAAAAGTACAGAACTGTTGAGACACCATTTATTATTACAGGAGAAAGAACTCAATTCTTCCCTTATTTAGTGGTAGACTAGGTTAATTTATATTCAAAGTCAAGAGTTTAGAGCGGGATATATTTTACTTTTCACCAGAAGAGACACAGCAAACTCCTAGGACCAAGCTTGATGCCTGTTGTGTGGAGAAGTCCATCATTCTCATTAGAAAGATATTTCATGTATACCTCAGTCTCAAAGACCTAGATCATTCAGATGACAAAGAACTCATCTGTATATATCTAAGTGTGTAGTTCTGCGCACATGAATACAAGTGCACATATAGACCAGGAGAGGGCATCAGATCCCCTGGAACTAGAGTTACAGGCAGTTGTGAACAACCCAACTTGGGTGTTAGGTATTGAACTCATTTACTCTGCAAAAGGATAAAGCAGTCTTGACTGCTCCATCATCCCTCTAGTTGCTATACTTCCAGTTTATGATTCAACTCTCAAAGTTTTAGCACATTATCCTAAACTTCACTATTTAAACAAATCAGCAAGAGTATCACAGGTATTTCTGCACATGTCAGCCTTGCCAATGAATCGAGGCGTTCACTCTCCACTGCTCCCTCAGGCCTTTCCATTTCTCCAGGTTGGTCCTCTGAGTTGGAAAGCTGTTGAAAAGCCTGAGAATATCCAAGTTACCCAGGCTTCTAAAAGGCAAATTTTGTGAATAGTTCTAAAATTCAAATTTAAGTTTAATTCTGCAAGATCAATTTTTTCCTGTCAAATACAGTTGAAGCTAAGGATGTGGCTCAGTGGTAGAGCACTTGTCTAATGGCAGCAATAGCAAACAACAAGATGTGCCTCTAATCATCTATAGTCCTTGCCTTTGCAGGGGAGAAGAAGTATTTTGAGCTCATGGCCAATCTGTTTTCATGGCAAGACCCCTTCTCTCTTTTTAAAATTGTTATTGTAATTATATTTTTTAATTATTTTATTATTTAATATTATGCTTATTTGGGGTTTATGTGAAGGTGCTCTTTGTGTACAGAGGCATCATATCTTGAAAAACTACAGGCATAGAGATTTAAGAGCAGCTTGACATGGGTATCAGGAGTGTAAACTTAGTGCTCTGCTGAGCCATCTCTCAAGCCCTTTTAATATAAATTACTTTCTCTAAATTCCTAGACTAATTAACCACTATAATAACATGAAAAATGATATTTATTTGGATCTTCACTACGAAAATAATTTCATCTATTTTTCTATAATGTTTACCTTGTGATATGCAAAGAAACTTTTCAATAGAGAAAACCATTAAAGAGACCAAAATAAAAGAAGAAATTCTTTTAGTTTTGTATTTAAATTGATGCATTGTTGATAAAGAAGCAAATTTATTATTCAAAGTTTGTTTTAAAGAAAAAATGAAGTGAAACAAAATGTTGGTATTGTTGGTAGAATTGACACTATTTATGAAAAAACATATTAGAAGTTATTTATTGTGAGTAATTTTCACAAAAGTGACAACAATTAAAATCATTTGAAATTCCCAGTAACTGTAGTTGTTCCATCTTTGAATAAATGAGATGCAGAATTTTATGCTATAAAATACGATTTTTTAAATCTGGCTACTTATTTAAAATTCTAAGTGATAGTTATATAACTTGGTGGGAGAGCACTTACTGAACTTGTGCAAAGTCCAGAATTTGATGTTTTCTACCATGAAATAGATAAATAGATAAAATACTTAGGAAGAAGTAAATGTATAGATAATTTTATTGTCAGTGTACTGAATTTTTTAGATACATATAATACTTACAGATGACATTGTGTGATAAAACAATTTGGAAAAAATTCTGATACAGTGCTATGAGAATAAGGGCTGGTGAATAGATGGGAATATAAACAAAATAAAAATATCTTTATATAAATAATGGTGAGATATAGGTGTTTATGGAAATAGGAGGATTTAGTTTTTCTTGCTGCCTTTGTAGCCTGGAAAGTTTCCATAAGTGAAGCATTTATGGCCATCCTTAGCCAGGAGATAAGTCCTGGGTATCGACTTCATCGTGCCCTTTGGATACTTATGTACTTCATTAAGTTGCTAAACCTTATCATCAGAATTGTTTGTTTATACCTCCAAACAAGAAACTGGAAATGACTTCAGATCATGACCTTGTAAATTGTGATGTTAGAATATTGGAGTCAAAGACAAATATTGAAACCATTCTGTTTTCATCACATTTTTCCTACAAGTAGTTTAAGTTTCTTCTGAAAGAAGATTGGCTGTATTTCACTTTGTTACTAATATTAACATGATATGATTAATGCTCACAATACATAAAAGATATATTCTGTCTTTGTCTGTCTATCTGTATTCGTGTGTGTCTGTGTGTCTGTGTGTCTGTCTCTGTCTGTCTGTCTGTCTGTCTCTCTCTCTCTCTCTGTGTGTGTGTGTGTGTGTGTGTGTGTGTGTGTGTGTGTGTGTGTGTGTGTTGAGGCAAAAATCTTATGTGTTCTAAGCTCAACTTTCTGGTTAAGAAAGAACTTGATCTTCTGAGTGCTGATACTTCAAGGGTATGTCAACAGACCCAGAAGTATACAGTGCTGTGGAGCCTACCTAGGCATTCACCATGCTAGTAAAGTCTACCTTCCATTTTTTGTTTGCAACAAAACTTATATGTAGATGTGAAGATCAACATTGCAGTGCCTAAGACCTTCATCAGTCTCAGCAGAGACTTAAAATATCAATAATAACATTTTTCTTCACTTTAAGAACCACACACATAGAACATCTATTTGTAATTTAGCCTTAAGCTTGGTTTGAGATATCATCAAGAAGTTCTTTGAATCAGCAATTCTTTCTGAAAATTCCATATAATATCTAAATTTGATTTTTAATAATGTGCCTATTTATTGGAGATGTCAACTATGAGCAGAAATCAAATATATGATTTTTGAATATATTTAATTTGAATTGTTGGTGGCTTCCATGATAAGGACCCAGTGATGAGGCATTAAATTCCCAGTCTTGCCGAACAGTAAATACATTATGGCTCACCTCATTCAGATGCTGCAGAAATCCAGTAGAATAGACAACCACATGATCATGATCCTTAGTTAAGTGATTCTGTATCACTACAGAGTTGTGATCTTTGTGCATGCATAGTATGTGTGTGTGTGTGTGTGTGTGTGTGTGTGTGTGTGTGTGTAAATGTGTTTGTTTGCATGTACCTTTTGCATGTCATGTTTATGTTACAGCCTAATTAAAGGATTGGTACACACTGGACATGCAAGAAGCCTTAAAACAAGAAATGTTCATAGCAGAATCTTATGCCACAGAGAACAGTTGTTTGTAACCACTAAAGCAAGATCACTTGAGGCAGACATCCTTGACAACTAGATCAGAACTAAGATTTGCATGACTTTCTTAGAGTCTCCTCAAATTTCACTAATTTCCCATTCCGGATTGTTTTTCCATTTCCTTTTGAGAATTAACCACACACATTATTACATTATCATTTGGTAGAGAAAAATAAATCATTTAACAAAATTAAACATCATCATTCTATTACATATAACAGAGCACTGTTATGTCAAGTTGGTTTGGACAAAGTATGACTTGATTTCATTGCTTGTTTTCTGTGGGACCCTAAAAGAATTACAGGACTCTTCTAATCCTCAGTTTACTCACCTATAAAAGTGTAGCAAAGGAAGGCATGTGCTTCACAGGGTTGCTGAGAACTTTAAGACTTAATTGTTGAACTCCTTTGTACTGCATGTGAGAGAGATTTACTTAAGTACAGGGGAAGATGAGACAAACACGTTTCTCGTGGTTTTTCCATAAGAAGAAACGGGAGAAAGGAAATGGTGGGAGTCCACACTGACCAGAAGGTTCAGAGGAGGGAGGCTCAGAGTAAGACCTCTCTCCACAATGCGAAAGATTGTGATGCGAGAATGGAAACAAAGAGAAATGAGTTCACATGGGAGAATGAGCCTCTGCCTCCCTCTTTCCAACCCAGCCCCACTGTTGCATACTTGTGTTGCATGAGACATTTTACTCTACTAAAATCAGGGATGGTCACAATTATATATTTAAGTGATTAACCACTGCTCACATACAAAATACCATATATTATTGAGAGGACTGATAGGAAACCCAGTCACAACATCAGCTATCAGTAAGTTAGTGGGGAAAGAGATTAGAGGAAAATAACTTAAAGGAAGTTTGATGAAGAAAAGGCTCTTTATTGGGCAGTGGTATTGAAATGAACATTTTTCCCAATTATAAGTTTGTTATGGCCAATTGTGAACCTCATTTCAAATATCTTCATTAATTTTGTATGCGCTTTTTGTGTAGTTTTGCATTTGTCTACGCATAGTATTTGAAGCACATAGAAAATACAACTTGGAGGTCATAAAGGAAAAGTGAGAATGTTGTTGGCTACATTAGGATTGAAAGATGGAACTAAGTAAGGTCAAAGGCAAGTGGACTTGAAGAAGGGTATTATTTAAACGTCCTTGGGCTTCAGATAGGCCTTTTATTGGAGAGTAGAGTAGGACAACAGAGAAATTTCCATATGGATTTTATTATAAATCCATTGGCAGGGCACTTTCTAGAAATATGAAGCAAGGACATGTAATCAAATTTTTCATGGGGGAGAGGAACTCAGAGAATGACAGGTGGGAGTCATTTTAGGGATTTTAGGCATTTTACACTTCTAGATTTCAGATATGGGGTGTACAGGTCTATAGGCTGTCTGTTGACAAAAATCACAGATCTACCCAATGAGAACAAGTGGACAAGGGGGTTCATTTTGAAAGGAGATTGAAATCCATGTTCAACCTGCACATAAATTCAAAGCAGTT
This sequence comes from Onychomys torridus, assembly GCF_903995425.1. Lineage (NCBI taxonomy): Eukaryota > Metazoa > Chordata > Mammalia > Rodentia > Cricetidae > Onychomys > Onychomys torridus. The sequence goes on along the minus strand of NC_050456.1, from coordinate 63,412,081 downwards.
GAATATCCCTAGGAACATTACTGATGAGGATAATTATATTTATCTTTTCACTGTGTAATATTGTCAGAAGATTGGTGTATATTCAGACACGCATGTTTGCTTTTTTAGAATAGACTCAAACTGCAATATTAAAGGACAGATTACTTTTTCTTTCTGAGTCCACCAAGCCCTGAGCATAGCATTGGCTGTGGAGAGATGTCTACTGAATAGATAGGCACACTAAATTGAACTTTATGCTGCAGGAACTAGATTTGTAGTGGGGGGAGATTAATACATTATATAAAACTGGTTCTTTGTATCAGTATCAATAAGCTTTTCTTTTAGGCCACCAACCAACTCCCAAATCACGACAAGGAGATGTCTTATTAGTTATGAATGCTCGCTCTTATTTGATGCTTGTCCCACTAGCTCTTTTTTTGTTTCTTTGTTTTGTTTTTCAAGACAGGGTTTCTCTGTGTAGCTTTGTGCCTTTCCTGGATGGATCTCTGTAAACCAGGCTGGCCTTGAACTCACAGAGATCCACCTGCCTCTGCCTCCAAGTGCTGGGATTAAAGGCTTTCGACACCACAGACTGGCCAAATGTATAATCCTTCAGCAAATCCTATCTCCGTGTGCCACCACAACCAGCCCCACTAGCTCTTAGAACTTAATTTAACCTGTTTCTCTTTGTCTGCATTTTTTTTTTTTTTTTGGATTTTCAAAACAGGGTTTCTTTGCATAGCTTTGCAACTCACTTGGTAGCCCAGGCTGGCCTTGAACTCTCAGAGATTGCCTGGCTCTGCCTCCTGAGTGCTGGGATTAAAGGCCTGTGCCACCATCGCCTGGCTTTATTTACACTTTCGTATCAGGGCTTTTTACCTTTCTTTCATTCTGCATGTCCTACTTTTCCTGGTTCTTCTGTGTCTGGCCAGTTGGTAGTTTCACAGTTGCCTGGCCCTGGGTATCTCCTTCCTTTTGGTATCTTCTCCTTTTCCTCTGTTCTCTTCTCCCATTTATTCTCTGGGCCCAACAGCTCCACCTATCCTCTACTGTCTAGCTACTGGCTATTCAGCCTTTTATTAGACCAATCAGGTTCCTTAAGCAGGCAAAGCAACATATCTTTACATCATTAAACAAATGCAGCAAAAACAAATGTAACATATCTTTACATCATTGAACAAATACAGCATAAGCAAATATGATACACCTTTACATGGTAAAAGTAATATTCTGCAACATAAACCAATGCAACAATTGTTTACATCTTCCACAACAATTACCCAATCATACTTTCCTGAGTTTGTAGGCTTTCAGTTTTATCTCTTTCACAATAAATTAGTTTTACTGAAAGCATGGTATAATGTATAAGAGAATATTAAGATAAAATGATTTACTCAACCTTAGTCCAAATACTCTTTCCTATAATTCTTTTATGCTCAAGGAATAAGATGTAATGCATCACCTAGAGATGGAGGCTTGTAATCCCTTAGGCTAATCTGCTAGACATCTCCCTGTTATCAGCCTCAAAGCCCTCATCCTCTCCCTAATCTGGTTGAATCATTATATTTTTTTCTTTTTCTTTTTTTTTTTAAATTTATTTATTTATTATGTATACAGTGCTCTTTCTACATGTGTCCCTGCAGGCCAGAAGAGGGCACCAGATCTCATTACAGGTGGCTGTGAGCCACCCTGTGGGTGCTGGTGCTCTTTAACCCCTGAGCCATATCTCCAGCCTGAATCATTATATTTTTTTTTTCAGTACAGCTTCAACCCCTTATAAGGAAATTCCCTCCACACAATTATCAAGTATCCACAACCATATCCAGTCACATGCTCCACTTTATTCTCCCATTAAGTTCATTTACTGTTACTCTTGTTCTTTCTTTCCTCCTCTTCTTCCTGCTAACATGCTTGCCCTTTCATTCTTTTGTTTTCCATCAACCTTTTATTCAGGGCAGTGTTCTGTGGTGATATACTGTACAACCCAATGAAACTTATCTGGGGATCCGAGGACAAAGCCAGCCACGAAATTAGACATAGAGGCCAGGCAGTGGTGGCACACACACCTATAATCCTATCACTCTCAAGGCACAGATTCATCTGGAACTCTGTGAATTCAAGGCTACACTGGCAACAGAGCCTGGCATGGTGGCACACACCTTTAATCCCGGCACTTGAGATCTCATGCCTTTGCTTGGAAGCACACACACCTTTAATCCCAGGAAGTAATATGTCAGGGCACAGAAAGGTATATAAGGCTTGAGGAAACAGGAACTCTCTCTCTTTAGACTGAGGATTTCATGGAGGTAAGTTAGTGGCTGCAGCAATTCAGCTGAGTCCCATTCCAGTGAGGACTCAGAGGCTTTCAGTCTAAGGAAGGGGGAATGGCTAAAGAGTTGGCAAGGTGAGATTGGCCGAGGCTTGTTCTGTTTCTCTGATCGTTCAGCTTTCACCCCAATATCAGGTTCCAGGTTTGGGGGTTTTTGTTTGTTTGTTTGTTTGTTTGTTTGTTTTTACTAATAATACCATTTAACATTTGTGTTACAGTGTTTCTTATGGGAATGTTCACATGTATGTCTTTAATATGTATGATATCATTTTGTCTCTCATGGAAGGACAATTAACATAGAATGGGAGGAATAGTTGTTCACCAGCACTTAATTTCCCTCTATCTCCAACCACCAAATGCCATTCCAATACCAAAAATGGTTGCAGGGCACATTTAAATTGCCACTCTCTCAGCAATTGAACACTATGGAAAGGAGGCAAACCACTCAAAATGGAGCGAATCACAGGAAAGCTTTGTTGGAACCTATGCTTGTTTTTGCATGAACAAATATTTTAAGAGAATTAAAATGGAAAACTGGCTGTTCCACATAGCACTCAATGTGAAACATTTTTACAGACCACAGGGGCATTCCTTTTTATTTTTATACCTGGTGAAATAAAAAACAAGGAAGAATGTGTGCAAGCATGTGTATGCACATACATACACACACACACACACAAACTCACTCACAAACAAAGCTAAATAAACAGAAGCCCCTTGTGACTCTGCTTTCCTGGAAGGAAGCCATATAAGTAGAGCCATTGGGCAAAATCACAGAAATGTGGTACTAGACAAGGCCACGGAGATCATTCCTTGGAATCCCCTCAATTCTCAGATGAGGAAATGGACTAAGTGAGTCTACAACTTTCCCAAGGTCACAGTTAGTTAACATTTCAACGGGGACTAGCATTTAAATCTTTTAAATCCCAGTCCAGTCCTCTTAAATCATCAGGAAGGTGAGAAACAAGTGCTGTGTCCCAAGGACTCACTTATCTACTTGTAAAAAAAGATTTGCCTACCTGGAAGGGACCTAGTCTGCTTTACCCTATGGTGTAAAATATGGAGCTGTTTCCCCAACAAATTCTTCTGCAGTGTGCTTACAGGCAAGTTCAGCATCTTCCTGCTGAGTTTTCTGGCTGCTCTAAAAAATTTATCCCAATGCCTATTGTTACTCACACAGTCTTTGCATGCAAGAAACTGAACCAGTGGCTTCTGAATTATGATCCCTGAGCTATTTGGGGTTTGGCATGCCTTGCAGTTTAGGAAAAAAGATAAATTCCAATTTCCAGAAGAGTGAATTCAGAAAAAGGAGGGTAAGAACGGTTTTAACTAAAAGGTGAAACACAAACTGTGGATTTTACCATGGACAATACACAGTAATTTCACAGTGTATGAAATAAAGAATGTGAAAAGTGTTAAAAAGAACATAATGACACAAACAGCATCACAAGATGTGTATGCTAGCTAGAGAATATGCAGCCATTTCCTTGGACTCTCAGGGCCCTGAAAGCAGGCAACTGGAGGAAAGAAAATCCCATCTGTGTACAGCAAAGTGCAGTTTCCTTTTAGATATGAAGAAATAATTATTCTCAATGATCCTGTGGTCATTGCCTCCACTCCCTGCAACAGAGTTAGGAGTAGTGTAACAGTAGTCACTGGGGAGAAATTCTATAAATCCTGGCAGAGTATTGGAACATACCAGAGAAAATTAACAGCTTACAATCAGATAGTTTAGGATCATATAAGCCTACCATTGAGCATTCATCAGCTAGGCTAAGCTTTGTTGACTGGCCACATTTCCAAACGGATGCACACACATGTCAGGAATGGACCTGTGAATACACATCCATGTGAATGCACTCATATAGACACACACACACACACACACACCACACAAGTATGGCTTCAACACATGGCTGCAATTTTCTTATTGCCCCAAATTGAATTTGAATATACAGTAAGCCAGCTGTATCATCATCATTTTACGAAGCCTGGAGAAAATTTATCAATTGAACTTCAAAGCTCTCTCAGCCTTTCTATATTGCTTTATTATTAGGAATAAAATGAGTAATCATTTTAGAAGACAAATATTAAATTTAAACTAAGGTCAACAAGTTTTGAGTCAATGAAAGTTGCCAAGATTTCATCCTGCTTCATCTACTTGTTTTCTACCGTTCCTTCCCACATGGTCATTAGTTTCCTGATATCTTAAGACAGAAGTGAAAAAGAATTTCAAAAGATAGCATGTTATTTTCTATCAATACATAGAGAAGAAATTTAACAAGACATTGTGTTTCTTATGATCATATAGTAAGAACATGATAGTTTAATGACAGTTTAAATATCTGTTGGCTGTTGTAGTCCCAATGAAAAAGGCATGTGTGACTTAGAAGTGAGCAATGCTGAAATATGGGTAACATGGGAAAGAGTTTGAATATTTATTTCTGAAAAGGCTTAGAAGTATATGTCAGCATCTGTTTGTTTCATTTTCTGACAGTCAGACTCTTCTCTCTCTTCTTTGACATGTAAAGGGAGTTAAATTTAGACTACGTAATTTTGGGTAGCAAATGGTGAATTGGCTCTAAAGGGAAAGTTCAGCCCTAAAGTTTATTCCCATAGCCTCATGCTCCATGGTGAGGACCCATGGTGACCCTAGAGTTGTTTCTTCCACAGTTACAAGTGTTCTTATGTAAGTGTGATAGATGCTTCTTCTCTACCTTGTAACTAAAGTAGAAACAGAATAGACCCTGAATAGATGATCAGCTAAGTAAATGTTCAGAACCACTGTTCTTGTTAAAAATTGATAGCTGACTCTTAACGAAAAGTCACTTAATACTTTTAAGTATTGTTTAAAAGACTCTTCTTTGGCATCATATATTCAAAAATAGTTAGAAAAAAATGTGTAAGGCACAATGCTTGCTCTCCACTCCCGTAGTCAATGGTTTAATATGAAGCATAAGACATGTACCAAAGTAATTTTAATACAAGTTAAATATTTTTTTCATTGCAAATATAAAAATAGCTCTCTAGGACTCAACATAGAATCAAAGTGAACATAGATGTTAAAGGACTAAGATAGGCTGACAATTTTTTTTTCCCTGAGGAACTAATGCTGATAGCAGAATCATAAAGAGTATCCATCCTGACTTGGAAGAAAAAATGCCTTCAAACTGTGTGAAGAAATAGTGGGGAACAGTGACATTTGCAAGATTAACCACATTCTAGTTGGAAGTATGAGGATTGCTTAGATTTTTTATATGTTTTCACATTTTGCTAAAATGTTTGGTTTGTTTAGCATAGTTTTATGTGGAAAGGTCATAAATTGCCATGATACTGATTGCTAGAAATAGACATTCCATTGATAAATTTAATTTTAATATCCTTAGTGACTTCTAATATTACCCAAGATTCAAATTATACCATGAAAAAACATCAGGATTGATTTTTTTATATATAGCATTCCACAATCAGTGTGGACTTCATGAGACTATTTTTTTTACCATTAATTATTCTCTTTCTATTTATATCCCATCAATCTATCAAGAATATTTGAGGCAATGACCTCTTTAAACAAACACTTCAACCACTTCCTAAAAACAACCAAAGGGAAGTTTTTGTTGTCTGTTTCCTTTGGGAGATGTATACTTGCTAAGATCAGGCTAAATTATCGGTACTACTTCTAAGTCTTAAAGAACTGAAAATTACATGCAAGCTTTGTCTTTTTTTGCCATTTGTTAATGGCATATACTCTAAATTAGGATAAGGGAAAAAATAGACATGAGCTTTTCCCTTGTGCTCAGCACTAAGTTGGTGAGCATTCTACTTCCAGAAGCATGGGATTCTGAACTTATTCACAATTCCTTGCCTCTCCTTGGCAGTCATGGATTCCCCCAGTTTAAATTTTGAGCAAACACATCAAAGGCAATAATTTATCTTCTTTTTACACCCATGTTTATTGAGTATGTGTGAATGTCTGTTTCCAAAATACTGCCTGAATCAAGATCTATATCCCCTCACCTTCATTTTACTCCGGGTTTATATTTTATTTTACCTTCTTTCACTCAATAAACACTGTTTCCAAATCAAAAATTATGTGCTCTGAGCTCAAGTGTGTGTGTGTGTGTGTGTGTGTGTGTGTGTGTGTGTGTGTGTGTACATGTGTGGGTGTATTGTGTGGGAGGGTGGTGGTGATTTGGGAATGAACATAGGAACTCCCATCCAGATACACCATCTTTGGCTTATGTCCCCAAACACTAACATTTTTATAAATTTTATCCAAAACAAAATGATGAAATGTATTCCTAAACTTGCTCAATTTTTAAAAGCTTGATGTTGGTTATTTTACTGATGCACCTGCTTTGACACTGATTGACCTTCATTTTGTTTTTGAACTAAGCATACAGTATATGGGCTTCCTTACTGCACTTTGAGCATGTATATCATGGTACTTTGCTCATGTACCATCACCTTCCTTATATGACTACATGTTAACACCATTTTTATCAGCCCTTGACATTTCATTGGCTTCAATTTCATCATTTCCTGTGTACTCTCTTCCTTGCTTGCTTATTAAGCCCCCATACTTCCAAAAATTTAAACACCAACAAGAACGGTAAGTTTCTTCAACGTATGGTAGAACTTGTAAGATTCAGCTCCTTTTCAAAATTTGCCAAATATAAATAGACAAGTATACTTGGAATTTTCTTCTTAACTAATTAATTAGGGGCCAGTGTGACAGCTAAGCCAGCGAGTGCTTGCTGCTTTGCCTGTAGGCTTGGAGTCAGTCCTCAGAACCCACATGATCAAGAGGAACTGACCCCAAGCAAGTTACCTTCTGACCCCTATACATGCACCATGGCACATGTTTGCACATGTACCCACAAACCAAAATAAGTAAACCTGAAAAAAAGCACTCAGTTCTGAGTTAAAATGGTGTTTTAATAGTGTATGGCTATGCAGATTGACAGGGAAAATGCTTGTTTCCAGTAACACACTTGCAACTTAATGGAGGGCACATCTTTCAGTATGTTAAAGCAGCTGAAACTTGGATGAAGTGGCAGTTATCAGCTTGTGGCTGAAGTAAAGGCCTAAGCATTTGACAACAATCATTTCAGCAAAGTCTCCTCAGCACAGTCCTCTAAGCACCATAATAAACTGAGAGAGCTTCTACATGTGCACTACTGCGCAGTCAAAGACATAAAGTGATTGAAAGCAAGCAGAGGTATTGATGTGGCTCTCTTCCATGAAGAGTGTTCCAGACAGTACACAAAGAAAAATGCCCTTTGTGCCCTGGGATTCAGATAAACAGGTGCCTCAGACTTGAGGAATCTATGACCATGTTGGCAACTGCAGAAGGTTCCAGATCAAATACAAAGAGAGAAATCAACAAATCAAGAGTGATCTCTGGCTGAAGAGATGGCTCAGTGGTTAAGACAACGTTCTGCACTTTCCAGCAGATCTGATTTCAGCTCCTAGCTCCCAGCCAGGTGGCTCACAATAATGTGACTCTTGCTCACACTCCTTCACCATGGAGAATAATAATAAATAAATAAATAATCTTTTTGAAGGATTGGTGATATTGATTAAATCTCTAGCAGATAAAAACTTTAACTGAATTTTCCAGGTTTTCCAAGTTCATGAGCCTTACATTCACTTCCACTATTTAAAATGTGAGAGCTAGATTTCTTTTACATAAAGCTGTGGTCTTCCTCTCTTTGATGGTGGCTGCTCTGGACAACTAGTGAGATGGACTGGTCTTTGTGTGTGGATCTAACTTCTCCCACTTGCTTGGGCACTATATTGACAGTATTATGAAATTGAATCACAAAGACTTCAAATGGTCCATCCTCCCTGAATGAAGTCTGTCTGTTTAAGAGAAGTTTCCTCCTCAGAAATCAGATCTAGTGATGATTTAAAAAATACAAGTCCTCTTACTTTTCCCTTTGAGAACCCTCAAATCACATTTAAAGCTAATAAATTCATTTTGATAGTCATGTAAAGTATGACTTCTGGAAAAAAAAAAACAGTGGCATTTCAAGTTAGACTCATACAGAATTACTTCAAGGACATTAATTTGCAAAACACTCCTTAAGTAAAGATAAAATTTGAAGTCCAACTTCTTTGAGTAACAAGAATTCTTTTTTCTCTGTGCTTCACTTTGATATACTGTGTTTCTTTCAACCTTCATAAAGAATTTCAATCCAAAGTGAAAAAAGCTAAGTAATTATGTTTTCTAAATTACCTTTAAATCTCCAAGAAAACTCCTTTGAACCCAGCACTGAACAAAACAAAAAGTTCAAAAACTCATTTACAAACACATGTAGATACAAACACTGAGAGGAAGAAGCAGAGACAGAAATGTGGAGAGAGAGAGAGAGAGGAGAGAGAGAGAGAGAGAGAGAGAGAGAGAGAGAGAGAGAGAGATTCAAAACAAGATGCACCAAAACCCTGAATCCCTCAATAAATAACAAGGAATAAAAACCTACCAAGGAAGTAGAAAAAGACCTCTTGTGGCTTAACCTGTTTTAAGAATATGCCTGTTAAATAAATTTTACACGTGACTCAAAGCTTGAGCCAAGTAAGTGCATATGGTGAAATTCTAGCAAATTCTTATGAGGGGAGTAATCCACAAAGGAATTAAAGATCCTAGCCACATATTTATTTTTTTCACCCAAACTGTTAAAAGTTATGTCATTTTTCACTGCAGAATGCAGGCTGGTTAATGGATTTAACACTGCCATTTCGTCTAATTTCCTGAAGTCTGCTCCAATCTTGTACAGAGAACAACATTATACAGAGAATCTTTACAGAGAAGGAGAGAAACCTAGACCTCCATTGCACTTTGTGTGTTTTCACAAGGCATTTACTTTTTTCTCTCATTGAAAGTTGATGTTGGCTGAAAGAGAAAAAGATCCAAGATAATGGTGAGTTTTAAGGTGGTCTATCTCGAAACCCAAGTGACTGAGATAAAATATTTTTTCAGCAGAAGTCACTCCAGTTTGGGATAGAAAATCCAGAGGGAATAAAAGGAGGTTCCTCTATTCATGACAACACATTTTCTTCAATTAACAATTGTTAAGCTTTCCTATATAAATCAAGTTTCATCTTTCTGAGTTTGTTTATTTTTTCTTCTAACAACATCACTATGTCAATAGGAATTTAATAGTAATAATTATCTTCTGTTTTTTCCACATGTTTTTTATTTGTTTGCTTGCTTGCTTTTCCCAGATAAAGAAACTACAGATTACAAGAATGTGTGATTGTCTGACAAACATTTGTAGGTTTTAAAGTATCATTGTATAAATTTTGTGCTCCTGATCTTTTACATGCTATATTGAACCCTAGAATTTTAGCTAAATGCATTTTTAAATGTTTATTAGTAAAATTAATGATCACTGAAAACACATAAGTACTGTAAGCAGTTTATGATTTCAAATTAGAACTTCACCACCTAAGATGTGATGACCTTGTTTGGTGACATTTACTTCCTCATCTAAAATGTAGGAAGTGGTTCTCATTGTAGTTTGAAGTACCTAATATAGCTTATAAGTGCAATTCATTTTAATCAAGCCCAGGGTCACTCCTACTTTGAAACTCTGTGGTTCTCTCCATGTGTCACTGTCTCTCTGTATCTCTGCCTGTCTCTTTGTCGGGGGGGGGGGTGTGTCTCTGTATCTATGTGTCTGTGTGTTTCTACTTGACCAGCTTATGCAAATAGGTTGCACAGGATAGGACCACCCCTTTTCTTGAAACTTAATCCTGCTAAGAACAACAGGAGCCTTTTAGAAAGAAGTCTTTCCCTTGCTATACACATTCATCATTGCATTTGGATTATTGTCGCATTGCAACTATGGCATGATTTACATATTTGGACTATAGATATTCTCAGAAAAATTATTCAGCTCTTCTAAAGCTATAATACTTCTCTTGCAAAGTAAGGAAATCAGTAATTCTTACTCTCTTGGTTTGCTGGTAGAATTAAAGGGGTTAGTGTATGTCAGGTACATAATAAAGCAGAAACAATCCATTATATTGATTTGTTTCATAACAGTCCACAGTGAGAAGTGCGTGCACGCGTGCGCGCACACACACACACACACACACACACACACACAGAGAGAGAGAGAGAGAGAGAGAGAGAGAGAGAGAGAGAGAGAGAGAGAGAGAGAAGAGTGATATTGTTAAAACTACAGTTTAAATAAATTCAGATAGAGAAGCTAGGTATCAAGGAGGACATAAGAGGACATGTGGAATGCCCTGGGAAGGGGAAATAGATGGGATCTCCCTAAGTAAACTGGGGATGAGGGAGGGGTAGGGAATAGAGGGTAGAGGATGGGGAATGAGAACATAAGAGAATGGGATGGTTGAGCTGGAACAGGGATCAGGCATGGAGTGGGAGACAATGAAAGAGATACCATGATAGAGGGAGATATCAATGGGATACAGAGAAACCGGGTGCTAGGGAAGTTCCCAGGAATCCACAAGGATGACCCCAGCCTAGACTACTAGCAAGAGTGGAGAGGGTGCCTGAACTGGCTTACTCCAGTAATCATATCAGTGAATACCCTAACTGTCATCATAGAGCATTCATCCAATAACTGATGGAAGCAGATGCAGAGATCCACATCCAAGCAACAGGCTGAGCTCCAGGAATCCAGTCAAAGAGAGAGAAGAGGGATTCTATGAGCAAGGGGCATCAAGATCATGATGGGAAAACCTACAGAGACAATCAAACCAAGCTAGTGGGAACTCATAAACTTTAGACCAACAGCTGTGAAGCCTCCAAGGGACTGGATTAGTCCCTCTACATAAGGAAGACAGTTATTTAGCTTGATCTGCTTAAGGGGCCCCTTGGCAGTGGGACCAAGATCCATCCCTGGTGCATGAACTGTCTTTTTGGAGCCTGCAGTCTATGGTGGGACACTTTGCATAGCCTTGATGTAGGGGGAGGGGCTTGGACCTGCCTCTACTGAATGTATCATGCTCTGGGAGGCCATACCTTGTCGGAGGAGGAATTGGGGAGGTAGTTTGGGGAAGGGAATGCTGGAGGGGCATAAGAAGGGAAGAGAGAGGGATCTGTGTTTGGTGTGTAAAATGAATAAAAAATTCCATAATAAAAAAGATTGGGTACAAATGAATGATTGGGTATCTTACTGTCTATGAGGACAATAGTAAGAAATGAAAGGTTGGTGCTTCCAGAGTGGTCAGACATTTCCCAGTGCACGGGCTGTGCTTTGTGTGTGTGTCAAGAAATAAAAGGGCTGGGCGGTAGTGGCACACACCTTTAATCCCAGCACTCAGGAGGCAGAGCCAGGCGGATCTCTGTGAGTTCGAGGCCAGCCTGGGCTACCAAGTGAGTTCCAGGAAAGGCGCAAAGCTACACAGAGAAACCCTGTCTCAAAAAAAAAGAAAGAAAGAAAGAAAGAAAAGAAGAGTGGCGTAAGGTGTGTAACATATTCAAAGAATATGAACCAGTATCAACCATTAAATCGCATCTACCTTGAAATTGAATAAACCTGCAGAGAAGGTAGGGAGAGCCTCTAGCACCATCAATTCAATTTCACATATACATTACAAAATTCTGTAAGGGTAATACTTAAAATTTAAAACCTAACTCATTAATGTGTGTGTGTGTGTGTGTGTGTGTGTGTGTGTGTGTGTGTGTGTGGTGCATACACTGTTTTATTCTGTTTTGATGCATTTTAAGTTTATTTGTAGTGGTACTTTGAAAATTTGAAACTGATGTCAACTTGGTTTTGTTTCCCCATTTGAGTCACAAAGAAAAAAAAATTTAAAAAATGCCCTGCATACCACATCTACTTTATAGAAGAATCCAGTAATACTGTGTGAACTAATCATGAGATTTATTAAAAAGTCTGGAGATTATTTTGACCATGTGTTGACAGTCTGAAGTCTTGGATTTAAAAATTACTTTAATAGCATTACCAAATGTGTCTTATCCTTTAATTAATATGAAATGTTGAAAAAATTTTAGTGCAAAATATGTTTTAATTTCCCAGCTTTAGCTATTATTTATAGAAGCTTGAAATAACGTAGGGTTTTAGAGTTTTATTTATTCCTTAGTAAATAATATAACAGACAAAATATTTTTGTTGCATCAAGATTAAAAGATTTCCACATAAAAAAATGTGGGATGGGCAGCAGGTGTCATAGGAAAATTTCATCAGACACCAGTATGACCTCCATGTTCTCTCTGATCCTCTCTATACCCACAAAATATATTGGAAAAATTAATCTTTTACAAGATTGAAAGCCCCAACAGTGACCTTAGCCAAGTTTCATAACTTCTCAAAACACAATCTGTACCATCACCATGTAAAGAATGTCATGGGTCAAAGTGTCATTTTGCTTTCTGAATGACAGAGGAAAGCTGCTGTTTTAATACATTCCCTATATAAACACATCGTATGCCAAACATGGCTTATTTGATGATTTCCCCAAAGTGTTAGAAATTGTACTGTATTTAATCAGGAAGATAATAGGCACGGTGGGACCCTGCTTGGTAAAGCAATATAGGAATCTTCTCTCTCTAATTAGCTGTTCCAAGGTTGAAAACAATTTTAATAGTGTTATCAAGGCCTATCTGACATAAATTACTACTTTGCTATGATGAGGTCAAAAGGTTCAGATTCTGTTACAAATTTTCAAGGCAGTGCATGATGAAGCTCAGGCTTTGGTAGGCGGCTGATCAAAAGGTTGCCTTAGCAAAGAGTAAAGTAGATATGCAGGGCTCAATGAAAATAAGTAAGAAACAACATTATGTGATAGTGTAGACATTTTCTCAATATTTTTGGTGAAGAAATTACTCACATAATTTGAGTTAACTTGGTTGTTAAAGCAGTCAACACAGACATAAAACTAATGATAAGTAGGTTATGAAAAATGATTTCAAGGACTTTTGTAATCCAAGGAGTGCAAAGTCCTTAATCTCTTCAACAGAATGTTTCTAAATGTGCCAAATATTGCCTAGCTAACCCTCATAAAGTGCCTTTTTCTGCTGGCATTAAATTTAAAGATTCTCGCAAAATAGTTTTAGAACCCAGACTTCATAAAGAACTTCAAACTATTAAGTAAGTGTGTATCACAAGCCACAACGCTGCTGTGGGTACCTAACACAGGAGAAAAGATCCTTCTTTCTGGAGAGGTCAGCCTCATCATATAATGACTTCACAGCATCACAGGGCAACATATTATTCAAATGTTTGTGGTGATAGGTGATGCTAATATGAACAAACCTACTGCATGTAGTTCAGAAGAAGAGAACGTACAATGACACACAGTATGACAGCCTTGATGTTGATAATAAGCAACAGCTACTGCTTAATGCAGCTACTACTCTATACTCTATACTCTAAACTAAACTATTAGTTTATATTATTCTGTTTACACTCACAGAGTTTAAAGATAGTATGGTGCCTTGATCACCAACTAGAAGGGATTTAAAATCATCATATGGACAAATCTCTAAGTGTCCATGTGCAGGGATGATCTAGGCAAGGTTAACTGCTAAATGCCAGCAATACTATTTCAATGGGTGATATCCCAAATAGAATAGGAAAAGGTGAGCTGAACACAGGCATTTGTTATTTTGTGCTAGTTGAATTCTGCTCTATGTAGCGTGACACCTTCCATTCCCTGCTATGGTGGACTGCTGTATCCCCATGAAATGTAAGCCAAAATATAATACATTGAATTCAGTTGCTTTTGTCAGATGATTGTCACTGCAGCAAGTAAGATAACTAATACTACAGCAATCTCTGGTACTTCAGGACCAAGGCATACATCACATGTTGAATTTAAATTCAGCATCACTGATATGATTCGATGTTGATGAAATAACCATTTTATTGCATCAAGAAACCATGCCAAAGACCTCTCAGTTTGTTCAAATGCACTCTGATGAGCACACTGTGATAACACTGCCTAAAGATACGTTTCTCAGAATCTGTTCTGTTCTTAAAGGTTTCATGAATGCAACTAGATTTTGCTTAATGGTACTTCTCCATTTGGTTCACATCTGATCTTTCCACTTTTCCTCTTCTTCCAATTTACACAGTAGTTGAAAGTTGTATTCACTGTTTTATGCAACTCAATGTGACTGGACTCGATTTCAGAAGAAGCTGTAGTATGAAAGGGAATGTTATCCTTCACTCCTTCAGACTCTTGGAAGGAGAAACACATGTGACACAAAGAGGTATCCCCAAAATAATGCCACCAGCTTGAAAATAAATTTCGTATTGAACACTAAAAAAATGATAAGAAATATAGCTACTTCTAATAACCATTTTTTTCAGAGTGGCTTCATACCTAGCCTCCAGTCCTGGAATGAACCAGGATAGGTCATAGACAAGACAGAACTGATGTTTTAAAGAGAGAATTATTTAGAAGCTGAGACAAATGGCAGTCTATATGGATTTCTGAAACACAGAAACTTCATTGAGAATCTCCTGGATTGTTTTTGGAGGTGTGTGGTGGGGGGCAGATAGGTGATCTGAAAAGAATATTGAAAGTCTACCACCAAAGATTAAGTCTAATTTTACCTAAACATTTGTTTCAAGAGAAATGGTATCTTGAGATTAACACATGGAATCCAAAATGATCAACACCAACAATATTTGATAGAAATGCTCACAAGCCTAAAGTCTTCACCCACGGTGCTTTGTCATGTGTTTGTGTACAGAATCACTAAGCTTTTTAAACATAATCATATCTAGGTAAAAATATTTTCAGATTAAGGCCTCAAAAGGCTCTGATCCTGAACAACATTCAGTCAAACATGGAGACCATTATATCATCTGTCATCTGAAGTATAAAAATGTCTTGTAGAACCTCAAGCCTCCAGAAACTGATAGAAAATTTCCTTCATACTTTGAGCAACATTTTTGAATAATTTTGCATACTTTATTCCAAGAGAAAATAAGCATGATGGAGATAGGGTACCTGAGTTCATAGAGCTCACAGTACAGTAAGGAAAACTCCAGCCCTTCTTTTGGGATTACCTTTAAATACTGAAATAAAATCTGAAGCTCGACCCTAATTAGTCTTAACAATAAAAACACAGAGTCAGATATCAGAGAAGCAGAGCATCCAGCCACCAGAAACTGCTTATCTCTATGAAATCTCAGGCCAAAAGGGAATCCTGTGTCCACCTGCCTTATATATCTGTCTCTAGTGCTGGGATCAAAGGCATGAGCCTTTCAGGTGCTGGAATTAAAGGTGAGAACCACCACTGCCTGGCACTGTTTCTCCTTTGGACTTGTTCAATCTGGTGTAGCCAAGGGAGGCCTTGAACTCCTGATGTTCCTGCTTCCTCTTACCAAGTGCTGGGATTAAAGATGCAAGCCACCATTGCTTGGCCTCTGTGGTTAACTGGTGGCTAACTCTGCTCTCTGATCTCCAGGTAAGCTTTATTTGAAAGAACATAAAATATCACACAAAATTCAAAATATGACAATAGATCATTGGGACACTTGTAATAACTGGGATAATGTTTCCAAGTCCCTTTAGGTAGTTTAGTCTTCAAAGATATTTATATAGATCTAGCTTTTATATCCACTTACAGCATCACCAGCAATAATAATAATAATAATAATAATAATCTGGGATAATTGGTTATGTCTGTAGATATTTGAAAGCTTTGAAAATATTTAACTAAGCATTTAGAATTCCCATTATCTTTTAAAATCCTTGGTTTTTTCTCCTGAACTGTGTTCAAAATAATACATAACAGAATTAAATGTGTGAAATCCGGAGAAAAGTAATGGAGTAAAATCTGTTTTATGGAGTGTTCTGAATAACTGATTCAAAAAAAAAAAAAAAACAGCCATTCATCCAACAGTCAATACATTTAGTGCAGGAGCTAAAGAAATGGTCCAGCAATTGCTTACTTACCTTGCAGAGGACCTGAATTTCATTAGCAGCATCTACAAATATGGCAGCTTAGAACTCCTTCCAGGGGATCTGATGTCTTCTTCTGCCCTCTGTGGGGTACACATGATGCATAAAATCTCACATAGCCACATACACACACAGCTAAAATTATAAATAGCTCCATCTTTAGGACTAAGTTTGGAACAAAAAGAAATTAAGAATGACGGGGTGAACATCAGCTATATGAGCTTTTTGTTTGTGTGTGTGTGTGTGTGTGTGTGTGTGTGTGTGTGTGTGTGTCTGTGTAAAAATTCTTAACCTCATAGAAAGTTTTTTTTTTTCAAACCCATGGGGAACATATTTATTTTAATTACTTCTTTTCATGATTTCCTTCTGGGTCAAAGGCCAAGGGATGTGTTTAGTTCAGAGCAAAGGGTAGAAATAATTTTCTAGAATCGATGTTTATACAAATATTGGAGGTAAGGAGAAGGAAAAAGAAGTATGAGATGTTGATGAAATTCTTCTGCACACATTTCAGATCAGATTCCCTAATGTGAGGCTATCTTCATGTCCAAATTCTTGTGGTATTCAGTTAATATCACACCTTACAGCTTGTTCCTTATTGTTTGTTTGCTTGTCTGTTTTATAATTGACAGCCTAAAATATAAATCCATAAAAGCTGCAGCTACAAAGCATGGATATATCCTGAAAGCTATTACTTAGCTTCAGGCTTGATAATTCATTTGAGAACATTTGAACTTAACATTGACAAAACAAATCTTGAAACAGGTTAGTTAAAAGGTGTGCCATCCTGTTGGAGGTTTGCCTAACCAGGCCTAAATATTTGTCTGAAAAAAACAGCAAAAGTTAAAATTTGATCCATCTCCCAGCTTTTGACCTTAAGGTCAGGCAAATAGTTTATATTATATTTAAAATAAAAATTAGGCATCAATAAAGAGATATTTATCAAATCAAAAGAAAATACGTTTATATTTATCAAAATGTCTACCTGTTGCATGTAGTAGCAACTCCGAATAAAATATCAGAATTCAAATTGGAAAGGATAAAGTAGAAATACATGACAAAGCCTAGATTCCTGTGTCTTTATAGTACAACAATTGCAAATGAATGTTTTTGAGAAAGTTCTAAGGATTTGGATAACTAAATAGAAGTTATTTCCAGATAACTAAAGTAAATTCCTGGGTTAATTTTGTACCATAACCAAGTACATAAAGACCAGTCATGGCTAGACATTTTTATAAAATCTTGTAAAGCTAATAGCACTTAGGTTTATTGTGTATGAAGAACTCTTATTGGCTTCTTTTCTTGATTAATAACTTCCAAGCAATAATTAAAGAAACAAGACAAAAACACAAGTCTATGGGCCAGGAATGTGCAATTTTCCTCATACTGGGTCCCCTTGCCAGCCTTAATATATGGTGAGGTACTTAGTCTTATTGCAACTTGATATGCCATGTTTTGTTGATACTCATGGGAGACCTGCCTTTTCCTGAACAGAAACAGAGGGGGCGAGACTGGGGAGAGAGGAGGGAGGGGAAACTGCTGCAGTCATACAAAATAAATAAAAATTTATTTTTTATTTTTTTAGAAAAAGGAAAAGTTATTGTTTGAATTTCTAAACTGAGCAAGGGGTAAAGTTGAATAAATAGGTAGCAATATTTTAGTGAATAAATGCAGGATGTCTGCATATTAGTAGTAAGAAAAGAACGTATTTTTGGAAGGTGTTCTGTTTTTATCTTATCTGTTTTCCTAAAATTGTTTGAGGATATTAAATAATACACAAAATTATATAAAGAATATATAATGTATTATAGACATTATATATATATATAGTTATATATATATATAAACTTTCAGCAAATAAGTAGATATTGCAACTGTTTTCTTTCTAGACTCGAAGTCCTCAGTGAATTTATCATGAAGTACTGTACGTGAGGATATGGATTTGAGGGACAGTCTACCTGTATTTAGTCCTTATTTCTGTCAATGATTTTTTGACTGGAACTCTTGCAAGGGTTTTTACCACCAATGGCATTGGTTACTTCTTCTTTAAAAAGATGGGATAGATTCTGCTTTATTAAGCCATGTATGAATAAATCTTAACACTGTTTAACACCACAGAGTACTAATGAAATGTCCTTTGTCTAGCCTGATAAGTTGTATATGTAAGCCATCTTTTGTTTCATCAAGCTGTCCCCATGTAAAAAATCTGAGACACAGATAACAAAATGTGTCCATGATCAAAATATGTGGGCAAAGAGGGATATATTGTGAGTCCCATGACAAAGTATATTCAGATATAGGGTGAGCACTCATGAGCAATATGGATGTGGTCATTGTCACCACTGAATAGTAGTATTTGCTGAGCAGTATCCACTCCAACCTCAACATGATGGTTAGATTTGAGGAACATAACTACCTATGACAGCTATCAACTTGTGTATACCACTTAATTGATTCAACAATGGGCATTCAACCTAGACTTAAGACAGAGTTGTTACTATTCTAGTCATAGTAGACATGTGATTCCATGTGGCCAAATGAGAGAGATAGCAAAGACAGTCATTCTGTGTTTGATGAAGCAAGAAGCTCACATCCTTAGATGCTGAGGTAGGTGGTTTTGACAACAATGACTATGGTTGACTTTTTACCTTAGACTAACATCAGAATGAAACCAAAATAATTTAGAGGCCAGATTAAAGAGGACCCCCTGGTCCTATTCAAACTTCCTGCCTTACCTCTAGATGCAAAAACCTCAAAAATGTAAATTTATAAGTTCTCTGTACTTCCCAAGTCAGTTTTAATTCCATTCTCTGCTGAAATGAGTTCTAAGAATCTGGCAAGAGGTTTACCTAAATGAGTTATAAAGTCATATCTTTTTTATTTCTTTTTTTAGATTATTTCTTTGAATATAAAAATATAAAGAATATAAAAATAATTTTATAGCTGGGCAGTGGTGGCACCCGCCTGTAATCCCAGCACTTGGGAGGCAGAGGCAGGTGGATCTCTGTGAGTTCAGGACCAGCCTGGTCTACAGAGATAGTCCAGGACAGGCTCCAAAAGCTACAGAGAAACCCTGTCTCAAAAAACAAACAAACAAAAAAATGTTTATAGCCAGGCAATGGTGCCACACACCTTTAGTCCCAGCACTTGGGAGACAGAGGCAGGCAGATCTCTGTGAGTCCGAGGCCAGCCTGGGCTACAGAATGAGTTCCAGGAAAGGCTCCAAAGCTACACAGAGAAACCCTGTCTCAAAAAAAAGATTTATACTGTTTCACTGCTAGTATGTCTATCAGTATGTACTAAGAACATTGTAAATCTGATTTAATTTGTTTTCAATTTAATGAGATAAGAATCATACCTGTTGTGTATTTCTAGTAAAAAGGAACATCAGAAATTCATAAATTTCTATTTTTATCATATAATTGACCAATGGATAACTGGAATTCCCCTAAGGATTTTATTTTTTATATTTGAAAAGTTCTTAACCTGTATATTCTCCTGACTTATATAACAGGTGCTGAGCTAGGGAGGTGCTAGAAGCATAGTTCTCACATTTGTATTTTTGAGATTCAATTTAGTTTAGAGGATACAAGCAATAAATAGTTGAATTGGAAGGACAGGCTATTGCTGCAGATATCGCTCAGTATGCTGTGAATGTATTGCTATGATTGGTTAATAAATGAAGTGCTGATTGGCCAGTAGCCAGGCAGGAAGTATAGGCAGGACAAAAGAGAGGAGAATTCTGGGAAGAGTAAGGCTGAATCAGGAGACACTGACAGCCACAGCCACCATGAGAAAAAAGATGTAAAAGTACTAGTAAGCCACAAGCTTATTTTCTTTTGAGGTTAGTGTTCTTGTAATGTAAGTCTCTGTGTGTTTACTTATGTCTGAGTGGCTGCGGGCCCAGGTATAACTGGGGAAAACTCCA
Organism: Onychomys torridus; assembly: GCF_903995425.1. Taxonomy (NCBI): domain Eukaryota; kingdom Metazoa; phylum Chordata; class Mammalia; order Rodentia; family Cricetidae; genus Onychomys; species Onychomys torridus. Next base: position 63,391,931 of record NC_050456.1, on the reverse strand, counting down.
GCTACAGGCTATGGCACAATCAGGATAATTTATGTTCCTCATCAAAGCCTTACATTCTGAATGATTTCCATTCTTTTATTCTGGGTTCTGGTCTGATGGGGCACATTTCACTTCCAGGTAGGGAAAAAAATCTAAGTATTCAAAAGTCTTAGGCCAATGTTTTTTGCTTTTTTTTTTTTTTTTTTCTGGACATGTTGCAATTATTTCTCAGAAGTTTATTTTTCCATTAACAACTAGAAATTTCAACATGCTTACTTAATTTAAAGGTAGGACAAAAATCTATTTGGAGGAGGGGTTGTATGAGCCAATAGGGTCAAGGTAATGACAAAGAAACCCACAGAGGCACTGACCTGAGCTTGTACAAGCTTGTGGACTCTGGAGCAACTGTTAGAAATCCTACATGGGACCAACCTAGACCCTCTGCATGTGTGGGACAGTTATGTAGCTTGGTCTATTTGTAAGGCTCCTAGCAGTGAGATCAGGACTTGTCCTTGGCACTAGGCTAGCTTTGGGGAACCTGTACCCCATTACCTTGCCCAGCCTTGATACAGAGAGAGGAGCTATGTCCTCCTTCAACTTGATGTGCCTTGCTTTGTCTGTGCCTATGGGAGGTCTGCTCCTTTCTGGATGGAGACAGAGGAGGAGTGGATGGGGAGGGGGGTAGATGGGAGGTTTGGGGGGGATGGAGAAAAAGAGGGAGGTTAAATGGGTTGGTATATAAAATACATGAAAGGAAATGTTAATTAAATTTTAAAAAAACAACCTATGCAAGGTACCCAGCTTTAGAAAACAGTGACAAGTGTAGAAAAGATGACAGCAACCTTGCCTTTGTGGACAGAGGACTGACTCCCTTAACTAAACCCAAGAATCCTCAGAATCCAAGCAGAACCTTCAGCCCCACTGAATTCAGCAGACCAGGTCAAGAGGCCAAGGTCTGAGTGTAAGGAGGCTCATCCAGCTAGAGTTTTATGGTTGCTGATTTGCTTGTTATTGTGAACGAGAGTTCCATAAGAAGAAATTAAAGTGAGAAATTACCTCAAAAATTTTGTAGACATAACATTTCAAATTTTCCAAATTATTATTACACATGCTGTATACAGGTAGAACTAAAGAAATAAAAGTGTGTGTGTGTGTGTGTGTGTGTGTGTGTGTGTGTTATACTATGCATATATTAATAAGTCTGTAACATATAAATAACTCTGACATACACTTAATTACAATGAAAATTGACTATGCCCTTTGAGCAGCTGGTAAACAGAAAGAGAAGCAAAGTTGTATTCTTTCTTCTCCTGAAGAACACAGTCACTTTCTCACCTACTTGTATCTGATTAGGTCAGACACATTCAGGGTAACATTCACTTGGTCAAGTCACAGCAAAATGAGTAATTCTAATTTCACGGGCAAAATTTCTTCTCAACTAATTGTTGTTTCAATAAACTGGGAGAAGCAGTATTGAAGCTCCAGAAATGGTCCATGTAGCTCATGCCAACTTGCAATAATAAAAGGGAAGTCTGGGATGTCTTACACAGAAGAATAAGCTTAGCACTTTGCAATATGTAACAGGGTAATTTTGCAAAGTCAACAAAGAAGAAACAGAATTGTCCATAAGCAGAATAGTTCCCTGATCTCAAAGTATGGCTATCCATTCTATATCTGTCCACTCCGCCATTGCTATAATGGGCTATAAGCTATACAATTTTTCTGACTCTTTCAAGACAAATGCAGACATAGATTTTTTAGAGATACACACCAAAGTATCAGAAAAATACCAGAATGTTTTATTTGCTTCTACAATAGCCCAGGATTAGCCTGCATCTCAGCAAGAACCCAAATAGGAAGAAGGATGCCAGGTGTTATTGAGAGTTGTATGCTCATATGCTTCTCCTCCATCCAATCTGGAAAGCCTGAAGGAGGAAATGAGTGGTCGTTTTCTTCACTTTTATGACAAAAAAATATCCATATTATGATGATAACTGTGAGTAGTCTTATTAAAGAAAAGCTTTCTAAGTGTTTTAACTTTTCTTACACATCCTGAAGATAAGCCATTACAGGAGAGGCTTACCATCTCTGCTGTATATAGTTTATGTTACGAGGTAGTCCTCCTAACAGGATGTCTGGTTACATACTCCCTTCATCTTCAAGTCATTAAATAAATGAAAGCATGAACTTATCCCATCTGCCATTTCATTGCATGCGTCTGACTCCTGGAACAATAAGGCTGGTAAGGTGAGGGAAGTAAACTTGGTCCCCTAGAAGACCACAAGAAAAAGGAAAATATTGAACCATAAGTTGCACTTTCAGTTTGAAGTAGTTAAGACTATTGAGAGTAATACAGTGAGATTCATTTCCTGTGAAACACATAATATGATAAGAAGCTAAGCCAAGAGGATAAACATTTAGAGTAGAGAATGAAAGGGGCTGTTACTGAAAAGAAAAATAAGAAATGAAATATAGAGCAGAAGCCCAGCAGATCCACCCCTTACTCTTCATCCATTCTTTACAGCTCTTCCAATGTTTGTTTGTTTTTTTATAATGTTTACAAATTGCTTCATTAATTCCCACACTCTTATAATTCTTAAGGGATCACCTGATGTCTCAGTAGAAGTTAAACATAACTGTTGCTTTGCAATACTATTATGTTTTGCTGTGAGATAATGATTTTTACATAGGGTGAAGTTGACTGAAACATAAAACTTAATGTCATTATTGTATGTATAAAATTAATGTGTACCTTTATGTACATATCCATATTTATCTTTCAATGGAGACTGACTGTAATTTGATGGTTACTAACAACTCTAAAGATAATTAATGTCCATAAGAAATTATAAATATTAAAAGTCCATACTTCTATGTTTACCCAAGTTTTAAAAGATGTAACAGCCAGGTAGTGCTGATTAAAGAACATTAGTGCCAAGATTATTATAAAAAGAAATGAATTAATATATCTGTCTTTATAACTTCTTTTTCTCTTGCTCCTAGTAGTAACTCAAATATTAGTAATTCATGTAATTTATTAGTAAAGTTATGGCCAAAACAGCACAAAAAAACAGCAGTGGCTGAGGGAGAGACAGAGACAGAGACAGTGACACATGAGGCAGACAGAATGTGTGTGTAGTAAATGCATGTGAACACCTGTGTGTGTTGGCATTCATGCTCCCTTGTGCAGGAACATGTATAGGACAGAAGTTGACATAAGGATATCTTTGCCATTCACGTTTCTATTTTGTTTCTTGAGACAGGATATCTTAGTGAACTTTGGCATTTGGCTAAAATAACTGGCCATCAAGACCTAAGGATTCACTTGGTTACACACCTAATGTTTGCATTATAGGGACACGTGATCTTTCTCAGATTTTAGGCCAGTGTTGGGGATCTGAAATCAGGTCTTCATATTTATGCAGCAAGCACTTTATTCACTTAGACACCTCCTCAACCCCATGACTTGGGATTTAACCATGTATTATTTCACCACCATTTAGTTTTCAATTTATATTCTATTTAGCTACATTTAGTATTAAGTTTTCAAAAACAATAATATACAAGGCAATTTCCATAGAGTTAACAATGAAAGTTAAAAAATTCACTGGGTCCATGACCATCTGAAAATATACTATAAAAGATGAAGACACAGCTGTATTTACCTGTGTGTATTTGCAATGTAATATTAAAATGAATCATTTTCAACTTATGCCTTAGTTAACTATAATGTAAAGATGTGTAACTTACTTTATTTTTCAATTCCAAGAATCCAAATAGGGAAAAATATGGCACAAAATGAAATATATATTTATTTCTTTGATAATATATCAAGTTCTATTCTGAATATCACAATGATTTTCTTAAAATACTAATTCTGTAGTGTCTGTATATAAGGAATCATTCTAAGCCATGTTGTACAGCTTTCCTTGGGGTTGGATCGTATCAACGTTACTTTACTAGTGAGGAAGTTGTGAAGATGTCAAAAAAAATATTGAATTTTAAAATCTTCTTTCTTTGTCTTACAAAAAAAGGCACATACAGGCACATATTCAGATTTGATGTATCCAAGACTCAAATATGGTTCTACTTGTCACCAAATTAATTAGTGGTCTATAATAGATACAAAAAAAGAGCCAAGAGAAGACATACCAACATTCTAAGTGCAGCATAGTTGATTTCCACCCTGTGTATCTGACAGGAAGCAGGACTCTTGGTAGACCTTTGAATAAAATGCTTTGCTCTCTGTGGAGGCACAGTAAATGCTTCCTACATTAATAAATGATTATCAAGTAAGAACATGATCTACAATTGGAGAAATAATTTTGAAACAAAAGGCTTAAAAAAATAAAAAGTACAGAATGTAATTTTCTCTGGACTAGGGAAGAAACAGATATATCAGAAAGATTTTTGAGAGTAACACATTATCTGTGCTTTTGTTTTTTTAAGGTAAGCAAAGAGACAAGAACATGTGGCCACTCTCATGCAATGAGTAATGTGTTTCCAGTATTATAGCACACTTTGTTTAGATGTCTTTTCTGCATATTAGGCACAGAAAACAACTGTAGTTAGAGTTGTCCTGCCTGGCCCATAGTCAGGACAAATCTCTCTCACCCACCAGGCCCATAGATGCTCAGACCCAACCAAGTAAACACACAGAAACTTATATTGCTTAAACTGCTTGGCCATTAGCTCAGGCCTACCATTGTCTAGCTCTTAGTCTTGTATTTAGCCCATTTCTATTAATCTATACTTTGCCACATGGCTCGTGGCTTACCAGTACCTTATCTCTTTCTTGTCATGACAGCAGCTGGCAGTGTCTCCCCACCCCAGCCTTCCACCTCCCAGAATTCTTTTCTCTCTTGTCCTGCTTATACTTCCTGCCTGGCCACTGGCCAAACAGCATTTTATTTATACAGAGTGATATCCACAGCACTAACCCTTTTCTTTTCTTTTTTTTTTATAAAGGAAGGTTTTAACTTTTACATAGTAAAATTACATATAACAAAACAATTATCAAGCAAGAATTACAGTTACAATATTAAAGAAGATATCCTATCTATCTTATAGTTGTGAGTCTAAGGTTTTATATCTAACTTATCTTTTATCATAGTTGAGGAAATTCTAACTATCTAGTCTTCAACCACATCAAAGACCTCAGAAGGATATAATATTACCGGAGAACTGGGAGAAGGATGTAAGCAATTTTCAGGAGTCTTGTAGGGTAGACAGAGACAGCTGGCAGTCTGGACAGTCACCTAATGTTCCTTTGTAAATTTGGGGCATTTGTCTTCAGCCCACAGGGCTAGAGTTTCTTGGTCACTTTTTTAGTGTCCTGTAGAATGTCTGGAAGTTTGCTCTGTGAAGCAGGAACCTGAAGGACCATTTTGTCAAGCAAAGTTCAGTGGTCACCTTTCTATGGGTCCTGCATGTCCAGTTGATCAAGCAATTCAAGCAAGAACAGTTTCTTGCCTAAATGGCTATTTTTGCCAAGGTGAAGATAAACTCCATATGAAGTGTCTTCAATGCCCATCCTCTTCTCAGAAGTAAATCGGTGCTGCCAGGAGCAGACATGTCTCATTGTCCTGAAAGTCTAAATTTTAAAAATATTTTAAATACCATATTCTGTAGACCTTTGAAGTGTTTGAAGATTACCTGTCTATCTGAAATATATCTATGTGTACCTAGAAAACTTAACATCACTATAAGTTTGACTATCATAGAAGACTAATTGGTCTGTATTTCTTAATTATCCATTACAATCTAAATGAGTTGCATAAACATAATACCTCAAACGAGGGTAGAAATATATAAGCAGTATAACAAAATTAACTTTAAGTTTGTATCAATAGACTAAAATCTATATCAATGTAAGACATTTTAAACAAGTTATTGTTCTTTAAAAGTAAGTTCATTAATCTACCCTTTCATCCTATTATATCTATATCACATGTCTTTTTTTTTTTAGAAAGAGATCATATATATAATCAACCTGATTTAAATAAAAATATTGGTTTTTCTCTGTCCCACATCAGAGGGCTCTTCTTATTTGGGACATAAAAATCTCTTAACCTTTTGTTTTAGCAATATATCTGGGTTTAGAGAAGGAGTGAGCCAATTCCATCTCCAAAGCCAGGTTGATAATTTTGGGAATTTGGGCGTAGTTTTTCTTACTACTTCCTGCTGGAGGGGGCGCATTGTATTTTATGGGGACACAAAGAAAATTTTAGGATTATGGAGTAGCTCAGTCAGTAGAGCATGAGACTCTTAATCTCAGGGTTGTGGGTTCGAGCCCCATGTTGGGCGCCAGATATTGGTGAAATTATTAAGGCCACTCCATGTAGTTAAAAGGGAGGTTTATTTTGTAGGGTAACTTACAAATGAAGGGGTAGGTTACAGGGTCTGGGAAAGGTATGGCACAGTCTGGCAGTGTTCTCTGGAGAACTCTGCTTGGTCTACCTCCAGCGTCCAGAGTCCTGGAACCAAGAGAAGCCTCTCCTCTAGATCCTGGGTCTTCAGAGTCCTCCCTCAGCCTTGCCTTGTGGGCATGACCATTACTGAAGCCTCAATGGGGGTTGGAACTTCCAGGCCAAGTCTGGAATGGCTACCCACTACAAACAACAACTACCCTTGTAACTTTTGGAGTTGAAAGATGACCTAGGCAGCTTCCTTGCTCAAGGAGCTGCTACTGTGATGGTATTTACAAAGTATACCGGCCAAGTTAATTGATCTAAGTCATGTCTGAGAGCCTTGCTTCCATCATCCAAATAAATGCTAGACTCAGTTCATAATACTGAACCTTGATAGTTTTGACCTAAAGTTTCATGATGTCAAATTTCTTTGATCATATCTGAGAGTTCCTTGACTACACTCAAAGAACTACACTAGAGAATCATCTGTCAGAATTCTGACAATCTAAACTTCCAAAGTCCAAATGTCACTCCCTCTATGTTGTACACAAAGTCTTTTAGGGTAGTCAAAAGGAGTGAGGTTACAATTTAAAGGTCTCTATAATGTGATATATACTATAACTCTGGCAGTAAATTACATTAGAGACAATGTCCAAGGCTGCTGACAATCCATTAGATGAAAGATTAAGACTTAATAACCTTCCTTGCAAACACCCATGAAAACTGAATTGGTCTCCTATCATGCTCCTTAGATGGATCAGATATCTGTACAGATTATCCCTGGGATAACAATCAAATTAGGGATGGACATGATGCTCAGTAGCAGAGGCCTTGATTAACATGCGTAGAGCCTACATTCAATGCCCCAAAGCCCCACACTCTGAAAAATATTAAAATGAAAAGGATAGATCATCTATGCTTCTTCCAAGCCAACCAGTGGATAAGGTACTCTCAGGATTTTTCCCTCACTACAAACCCCAGATATTTAGACAAGAATTTGACACATGCCAGAAGCTTGTTGTTTGCCTCCTGCTAGAACTAGGTGAACACGTATTAGTGAAAACATGATGTTCCCTAGCATGAGAAATTGTTCTAAACACCCCTCTCCCCTTATCCCCCTCATCTGTTTCTACTACTTCTAAATATACTCTACTAAATTAAAGCCATATTTGTGGATCATAAGAGGAAATTTCTCTTCATACCCAATGAATGGCAGTAGGTTTTACTTCTTGTGCAGTGTGCTCTCCCTAGCAGTTCAGTTCATTTGGTATTGCTAGGAGTCTGGTAATGAATCTCCCTGACAGAATGTGTAGTCAGGCACATCGGATTGGGAAAATGAGTTCTTTGGGGCCACAGGATTGTATGGATTGTAACAACATGCATTCACTGACCCAATATGAAGAAAGGTTTCATTCCACTACTCCTAAATGGAAACTGATAGTCTCTGCTGTTTTCACTGCTCAAACTGTATATTATCATGAGGGACTTTCCTTTAAATTAACTTGAGTGCTAGCACAGCTTTTCATGTAAAGAAAAATTAAATCAAATGTTCCATATTTTGTTAGCAGCGTATTGGTTGAGTGAAAAAAAAATTCTTTATGGGAAAAGTACAAATGTCTGAATTCAGAATGAAATAACAGTATTCTCTCTCTCTCTCTCTCTCTCTCTCTCTCTCTCTCTCTCTCTCTCTCTCCACCTCCTTTCTTCCTTTACTCCTTTCTCATCTCTTTGGCACTGTTTCATGTACCTGAACAGAAGTGAGAATTAGAAGTAAAAATTTCTCTCACTTGTTAAAAAAAATTCTGGTTCAACATCTTTGGGAAAAACACTAAAAAAAAATCTTAGCTTGGATGAATTTGATTTAATTCCCAGAGATGTCTGCATGAACTTAAGCTCTCCTTTTCTTTAATTTTCCTTGGACATAGTACATGCAACCAAAGCAATCTCCAGAAATCAGAAGCCAGGAAGCGGCCAGACTGCATCCAACCTTCCTGGCAGATGCTTATAAATGGACAGAATTGCCTTTGCCAGCCCAAACTGCGTAATTTCTGGTCAGGGTTAGGTTCCCTGCAAATACTTAGACAGACTGTGGTTTGTGCTGCTGGGCTTCGGTAATAGGATATGCATGGCGACCAGGTCACTGACTTAAACCCAGCTGGACCAGGAGTGACCCTTTCTAATCTTCAGATGAAAGCTTGATATATGAGGGAAGTTAGTTGATCTGCTCAGCAAGAATTTTCTGTTCTTGCTAAAGCCCAAATTATGATGGGAAAAATTGCTTGGCAAAGCAAGTGGAGGAAATAGAGAAACAGCTCCATTCTGACTTGGCCAAAATGCTAACTGGCCAGAGCAGTACAAGTCTGTGTCATTAAGTGATCTAACAAGGCAGGCACACATATGGTTATTTAATAGGGTGGCTGAAAGAGAACATGGGAATATTTACTCTGTTTTTGCTTGTACCACTCACTTCATGTAAGTAAGAAACTCGAGGAAACAAGATCTCATAAAAATGTGGACTTGGACATTCAGGAGCAGTCCATCTTCTACTCATTTTAGTAACTTGGTAATTGTGTGTGAAACATATGCACTGATTTTTCTGCAGCATAGAAAACAAGGGAACTTGAGTCAGAGTATTTTAGTGTACAGAATAGGATGTGCTGGATCTGGCATTCTCCAGACAATTGAAAGGGTAAGGCATTTTACATGAGGACTCTTTTTAAGTATTGGAGAGACCTAAAGATCATCTGTCTTGGAGAGTGCTGGAGCAGAAACTGTTGTACAGTGAAATTTAAAATAAAAGCAGGTGTTGGCTAGGACAGGGACAATCACTCTTTGTTGAATATATGGCCACCAGTAAGATTCCTATGCTGCAGTGGATGTCGCACAGAGGAACCATTGTGGTGATGTTGAGAGAAGAGGATCATATTTCATTATATTGATACATGAAATTCTCAAGATACATTTTTTAAGCTTAGATAGTGCAGGTCATCTGATTCCTATTTGACTTTTTCCCCTTGTAACATCTGGTTATATATCCTTGAAAGAATTATTTAACCTTCTTCAGCCCACATTGACACAAAACATACAGTATTACAAGTCTCGTTTAAACTGTATGTGAATCACTTGGCATTCTGCTGATACATGATAGTACTACATAAATGTTAATCCTTGGGACCACACTTGTCATACATGGCAATGCCACTTAGTAAATGAGACAGAATCAAGTGGGAAAATTGGATCTCCATATTATAGGTGTGTATGGATGAAAAGAAATTTCTTTCCCTAGATGAATGTGATTTTATCTTTATAGTGGATGAAAAAAGCACCTTTTAATGACCATTTGATCACCAAATCAGTGACACAACAAAAGCCCTAAGATATTCTGGCATTTACTAGTGTCCATTGTTAAGAAATTTCTCTCTTTACATGATCAGCAAGGGGACTTATCAAAGGTTTCTGTTAACTTTCAAGGGAAGCTATACACATGAAGATAGAACTATCAGAACAGAAAAATGTGACAGTAAACTTCGGGAGAATTTGTTTCACTTTGGATGGAAGACCAGACCCATTGAAAAGAAAATGATAGAGGGAGGTAAAGTTAGCTAGACATATTACAATAAAAAGTCCATTCATGTACAATAAAACTTTTTTTCTGAAAAATGAAGGCTCACACTATTGAGAAAAGCAACAGGAAGCAAGCTGTTTATATCAAAGCAAGCTGATGTTAGTCTCTTTGGGAAGGAAGAGATGCATTCTTAGGCTTGAAAACCCAGACCTATTCTGTTCTTTCTTCAATGCTTCTCAGTTAAATTTTAAGCCATTTACTCATTTTATTTACGTTCAATTTTTCCTTAATTTTTTTCCACATCTTTTTTTAGAGCATTCCAGGTTCTTTCATTTATTTCTCTAATGTACACTGAATGCCATGACCTTCAGGGGTAAAAGGATTAATACACATGCCCCATGTGTGCTGAACTTAATCATTTTTCCCCTGAACTCACACCCAAGAACTTGTCTGAAGGCCAATTAGCATTTAGGCCACATTTTCAGGACTTGGCGACCACGTTGGCTCAGCAAACTTACACCACATGCTCTGCTAATTGGCTCTGCTGGAAGCTTAAGAAGCGAGACTGGAGACCCAGTGGGCAAAGAAGGCTGACAATGTCCTCACACAATGGTTCTCAACAGGAGTTTGAAATTAGAGCTGTGGAGGAGGATGTGCCTGTGTGGTAGGTCAGTGAGATGAAATGCTCAATATTTTGCCAAAGCAACCTGAGACAAAAGGCAAGAGAAAAGTCCGGAGCAGGTATTGTATTTTGCACTACTCCTCAGAAACAGATTGAGATGTAACTATTCACTTAGGATGTAGAGTCAAGGAGTGTAAAAGTAAAGATGGAGAAATGACATGGGGTGAAGTGGGCGCTTGGGACTGTGTAGGGACTCAGACATTGATTCAGGCCAGTTGGATTCCCCAGGACAGTGTCAACATCTGCAACATAGTCTTGGATTATCATCCTGTTCATCTTCTACCACTTGAAAAGGAACAAGGGCAGATTTGTTGTGTGTCAGGGTGTTTTGATTTATAACTAAAAATCCAAATATAAGAATCTTCTCTTTCTTACCAGAGGTCCTGTAAACACAGAAAAAGAGGCATTCATGTTGGGGATAATTATTCTTTTAGACAGTGGGGCTGGTCCAGCTACTCACGGTTTCAAGAAACAGTTTGAAAAAAAAAAAAAAAAAAAAAACCAGAATGGAACCTTTGGGAATTGGGGTTAATTGGCAGAAGGCACTAGGGAGGGTGGATACAGAAGAATTGTCTCAGAGGTTGCATCAAAAGTCTCACAGAATTGGAAAGTTACTATGTTTTCATTTTAATTCAAGCTATAAAAGCAGCTTTGGATTCCCAGTAGCAATTAAAATTGTCTTAACACACAGCATTACTTTCTTGTCTTTCTTGTGAAGCTATGTGCATACTTTCTGTCAGTAGACAAGAAAACCAAACAGGTCTCCCTGACACAACCTGTCATTTCCTACACAGGAATTCCAGTTTACTTTTCCATAAGAAACAGCACTGTGATTATAACGGACTCAAATTAAAATGTGATTATTTGAAGCTTTTTCTCTCCTGCTACTTCCATAAGGCCCAGCCATAAAATTTGCAAGGCCTGAGATAAGTGCCCTCCAATAATGGGATTTCATCTTTTCTCTTTTCACTCCCAGACCTGTACATTGGCATAAAAGATCACAATGTATGAACACATAGCCTCTGTTCCAATCATCATGCAGTCCAATGCACCAGTTTTCACACAGTCCTTAGCAATATTGGTTCCTCACTGATATCAAGACGTCAACATGAAAAGAGTTCTACTCATGATTCAAAAGTATCAAGAGACATTGGTTCAAGGAACTTCCCTAACTTCAAACAATATAAAAGCCCCTTTCTATGTCCTTATCCTATTTGTTCTATAATACACTGATAAATAGCATCAGGTTTGGGGACACTGTCTTAAAATACAAGGTTGAAAACCATTGAGGAAGATCCCTGACATTGACCTCTGGCAAATACACACCTGTACATGTGTAGCCACAAAAACACAAGCACATGTTTTTTTTGTGGGTATACACATATAGCCAACAACATCAACAACCTATTGTTACTATAATGATCTTAAAAATGTCAACAAATACTAGAATCATCAAAGGAACAATCCTCTAGGTGTGTATGTGAAGATTTAACTATTATAGGTTAATAGAGGTGGGAAGACCTGCCCTTAGTGTGGCAAGTGCCATTTTACTGCTGTAATACTGAGATGAAGGAAGGTAAGTATCAGCATTTATCACTGTTCTATTCTTGCTGAATGTAGATCAATGAGGCTAGTTCATGTCCCTGTCAGAATTACTGTAACTTCAAACTGAGTCCAAATAAACCTTTTTTTAACCTTCAGATGATTTTGTCAGAGATTTTTGTCTCAACATGGAAGAAACCAATGAATAAAATCCTCTTTATCTTTTCCATAAAAAGCATTATAGCCTCTACCCAAAAAGACACAGCTTAAACAAGAAGCCATGGAATAGAACTCTTAAAAACTGTGATGGGATGCTGAAGTGTAGCTCTCCACAATTGATGGCTTTCAGTGGGGGTGGGGGAGCAGATGGTCTCAGCTCTACTTGAGGGGCAGACCACTGAGAGTTTGACCATGAGCCAGTGAATATATAGATAACACAAATTGGTCGTGTGTCTTTTCTTTTGTTAGCGGGACAGGTCACAAGAGCAGTCAGGTAGACATAGAATGGGAAGTGAATTTGATTGTAGTGTATGATATGTATGATATAAAAATCCCAAAGAATCAGTAAAAAATATTACATTGGAAGAAAAAAGCATTATTTTACCTTCTAACCCTTAAAAGATCAACTTTTAAAGATGAGGCTGTTCTCATTGCAGGCTCTCTGATCAACTGAAGTTGTAAATACCTTAGATTAGATAGCTTGTATCACAAGAATCCCTTCTTCAAGTTCTATAGGCCAAGAAGTCTACAAATAAGTCCTGCGCTAATCCAAAGTCTAAAGAAGGCATGTTCTGCAGCTTGTACATGGTTGTCTTCTTAGTGTATCTCACCAAGAATGCTTGCTCCACTTGCATGAAATTATTTTTAAAAATCTCATATTCCAATACCATTATATTGTGGTATCATTTTGGCATGTGAATGGGGAAAATAAATACTGTTTTCATAGCACAATTCAAATCTGTATTAAAGAGCAGAAAGGTTTGGCACTGGGATTACAACATGTTCTGCTATGCCTAGCTTTTCACACAGATGCAGGGGGATCCACCCCAGGTCCTCATGCTCATGACAAGCACTTTACTGAGCCATCTCTCAGCTCTAAAAAATTTTCATAAACACAAAGATGTAGGGTCCTGTCCAGGTCCCTACACCATAGATGTTCCCAAACCCTGACCTTAATTACCAGAATCTCATAGGATTAGTAGGATATGCACATGGAAGCCTTTTCAGTGCTATATTAGCTTATTTGAGGACTGGGAATTTCAAACACCATTGCATTGTGGCTTGATTTTAGCATACAATGAAGGAAAATATATATTTCAACTCACAACATTAGTCAAATCTATTCCAAAGAGCAAAAACATAAAATAGTCAAGATATGATGGCCATCTCTACCTTCAAAAGTAGGAACAGTAAAGATGAAAGAAAAGAGGCTATGCAAGGAAGCTTAACAAGCACTGAAACCACTGATGTTAGAGCCGGCTCTAGCCCTGATGATGTAGTGATCTAAACAAAGACAGTTTTGTACATCAGTTTTAGAACCTGATTCCTTGTATTCGATGTATTATCATGCAAGCCATTGCTCATGTTGAGGTTGGTTGTGAACCCTGTACTGGATTCTCTAAACTACTAAGCTATCAAGAATCATCATCATCTCTCCTAGCAGGTCACTGTTCTTGTCACTTTTAGAGTATAAAATATGTGGATTGGTTACCTTTATTAATCAGAATTGGATGTCAGTTTTAGGTTACCTCATGAAATTGTTTCATTTGACATTAAGAAATAAATGTATATATTTTTAGGTTATGTATACAGGTGTTTAGTATTCATACATGTCTATGTGCCATATGCATGCAGTGTCCAAGGAGGTCAGATCTTCTGGAACTGTAGTTACAGATCATTGTTAGTAGCTACATGGGGGATGCAAACCAAACACCAGTGTAGCAGGAATCTTAAAAATACTTATTAATAAAACCAAACCTGAGCCAGGTATTGGGGTGAATGCTGGAAGATCAGAGAAGCAGAACAAGCCACAGCTTTCTCACTTCGACAGTTCCTCAGCGGATCCTGTTTCCTCAGACTGGATGGCTCTTAGTCCTCATCCAGAATGTGTCTGAGCTGAACTGCTGCTCCAAAGCATAAATGCTTAACCAGCCAAATGCTTCTACTTTCTGGTCTTCACGCCTTATATATCTTTCTCTTTCTGCCATCACTCCCTGGGATTAAAGGTTCACTTTATGGGATTAAAGGCATGAGTCACCATGCTTGGCTATATCCTTGAACAGATGAATTTCTGCATCTGGAATGCTAGGATTAAAGGCATGTGCTACCACTGCCTATCTTCTATGTTTAATATTGTGGCTGTTTCTGTCTCTGACCCCAGATAAGTTTACTAGGGTGCACATTATTTTGGGGAACACAATACCACCACACATCAGTCTTCTGCAAAACCAACAAATGCTGTGGGATGGTCTTTCTGTATGCTGTAAATATGCGTTGCTACCATATTAATAAAGAAGCTCCCTTAGCCTATGAGAAGACAGGATATAGCCAGGCAGGAAATCCAAGCAAAGATACAGGGAGAAGAAAGGTAGAGTCAGGAGAGTCTTTGCAAGCCACCAGGGGAGCAAGATGTAATAGAACACAGGTTAAAGCCACAAGACATGACACATAGATTAATAGAAATGGGTTAATCTAAGATGTAATAGCTAGCAATAAACCTGAGCCATAGACCAAACAGTTTATAATCAATAATAAGCCTCTAAGTGATTATTATAAAAAAGGCAGCTGTGGAACTGGGTAGGACCAAGAAACTTCTAATTACAAATTCTCTTCACTTTTGTATCATGTCTCTAAAACTTGTGAAGCTACTTGATCTGAATGTGATAAAATGGTGATTTATGTATACATGTTTCTGAGTCTCAAACCCATAGGAGACAATTTTTACCAGGGAATTATTCAGAAAACATATGATCTTACTCCACTGTTAGCTTGAACAACATCTTGTATAGTGATGTTTTTATTTGTTTGCTATGTATGAATATGTGTACATACTTAGGAAGGTCAGAGGAACATGTGTAGGAGTTGGTCATTTTTTTTCTAACATGTAATTTCTGAAGTGAGTGAAAGTCAGCTTGTCAGGCTTATAAGAAAGCACCTTACTCACTGAGCCATTTGACTAGCCCTAACATCTTAATCAACTCAAAAGTAAGCAGGCTAGTAAATAAAGAACATAGCAGTTAAAATATGCATAAGTACAGGAAATGCATATCATAAACTAATACCTTACATTTTTTAGGATGGGAGTTGAAGTTAAAATTCCCAAAGCAGTGGGCTAGTTCCAGTTTGTCCTGGACTTACATTCCTAAAACATGTTTCTCATGCCATTTTATGGAAGGATAAAAGAAATTGGAGACCATGGAAAGAGCATCTAACTATTGAACTTTTTAGCCACATATTTTTAATCTATTTAAATCTATAAATAACTAAATTATTTGGTTCATTGACATCATAGTGGGACTATTGGCTGTCTAACTCCTTTGGAAGCTTGCATGACACATTTGGTAACATGAAAGCTAGTTCTTCAGGAGGGGGACATTCAGTTCACTACTAGCTCAGAAGTCTCAGGGTCCTGTTCCTGAAATGCATGGGAGCTTAAGCAATAGGGACTTGTCTCTATCTCTGGGATGTAACCAAGGGCAATAGCAATAGGCTGTGTGTTTTTGGAGTCTCTTAGATAGCACTGGCCAACAACTCAAAAGAGAACTCATCCTCTAGTATTGGGGCTTTCTTAAGTCATAGTTGTCTCTTGGAGGGAGCATGGTCAATCTAGATAGGAAAATGCTACTAAAACTCTATGTGCATGCTTATAGACTAAATTACACATATTATAGGTTTTAAAGGTATTATTTAATGGTATGATTCATTGTGTCTCTTTTAGCCATCCAAGTTGTTATTTTACCTACCTTCTTCCTTCTCCTGTAGTTACCTCCATCCCACTCCCATACAGAGTCTTCCTTTTATCCTTTATTCCAATAAGAACACTTTTAACCTGTTATTCACATTTCTTCTCTCCCCACTTTTTCTATACTGCCTGGTACTGGAAACCTAGATAACTAATCAATGGTAGTGAAATCATGGTTATTGGAAGAAAATCTAAAATGATAATTTACTAAACCAGCTTATTCCCTAACAAACTTCTATAAACATTTGTCCTCATACTCACAGAGAAGTGATTTTTACCTCTCATCAAGGAAACAGATGTAGACTACAAATTGCAGCAGATGAAGAACACTACAGAAAATTACAACCAATCAATATGCAGAGGCCAGTTGCAATAGATACATCTACAAAACATCCCCATACCTAAGGGTCAGGGAACACAGAGGAAGATGATATAAAAAGATTGTAAAATCCAGAAGACCAAGGACTTGGCTATAAGATTGTATCTCCTAGCAGCATCTGAAGCTACAACAATAGTGACTGACCAACATGATTGCCCAAACATGAGGTGAACAAATGCAAAACAAGAACATGTCAAAATGAACAAGTAGAATTCCATAAGGCATCAACCCTACAAAACAATTATAAGTAACTGAGAAAATGTGGGAGCATGAAAAATAATCTTTCTCAGAGAAGAAAACACCAATTGGCTATCTATGGCCAACTGGTCAACCCAGAAAACTTACATGTAAGTAACATTATCTGTACTCCACACGTTATATATATATATATATATATATATATATATATATATATATATATATCCATGTAATAACATGTAATAAAATTGATGAAAAAATAAGCCATAAGTTTGAAGGGAAGTGAGAACATGTATGTGGGAGAATTTGAAGGGAGAACAGGGAGAGAAGAAATGTTGTAAATAAAATACAATTTCAAAAATAAACTATAACAACAACAATAATGGCTATGAGTCAACCATAATGAAACTTTGGAGAAGCACTTTGGTACAAATAAATGTAATGTTGAGTATCTTTTGCCTATAGGGAGGCAAACAAACAAAAAAACAATCTCTATTAGAAACTGCATGAATGTGTAAAGCTTCTCCTAATTGGTATAGAGGAAGAATAAACCCAGCTCAAATGCCCAGAAAATATTTTCAATGAAATCATAGAATAAAATTTTCCTAGCCTGAAGAAGGACATGTGTAGCTGAAAGTTTTCCTGTGTCCTGCCTGGCCAGTGGTCAGGACAAATCTGCCCCACTCACATCCCCCAAGTAAACACACAGAAGCTTATATTAATTAAAACTGTTTGGCCATTAGCTCAGACTTACTACTGACTAGCTCTTACACTTAAACTCATCCCATTTCTCTTAATCTAAATATCACCATATGTTCTGTGGCTTTACCTATGTGCCATTACATGCTGCTCACTGGACAATGGGCTGGTGTCTTCTGACTCAGCCTTGCTCTTCCCAGAATTCTCCTTGTCTGCTTATCCTGCCTATACTTCCTGCCTGGCTACTTGCCAATCAGCATTTTATTACACAGTGTATAAAAGCATTATTTCACAGCAGACATGCCTATAAAGGTAAAAGAAGAACCCAGAACACCAAATAGATTGAACCAGAAGAACTAGAAAGTCATGGACAGATATACTGCAGATCCTGTGAGACCACAGATGCCATCCCAGACTATTATACCCATCAAAACTTTCAATCACCATAAATGAGGAAAGTAAGATATCTCATTATAAAGCCAAATTTAAACATAACTATCTATAAACCCAGGCCTATAGAAGGTACTAGAAGGAAAACTCTATTCCTTAATCTTAAGAGGTTAATTACACCCAGGAAAATGCATAGAATAAATAATCTCATACCAGAAAATTCTAAAGAAGGGAAGCACACACATATAAACATACACACACACACACACACACACACACACACACACACACACACACAGAAGAACCACTACCAAAAACAACAACAAAAAAAACAGGAATCATGAAACATGGGTCATTCAGAGCTATCAATATCAACAGTCTCAAGTTCCCAATGAAAAGCCAGAGGCTAACAGAATGGATGCAAAAATAGGATTAATTTCTACAGCTGCTTAAAGAAACACACTTCAACATCAATGATAAACATGGCCTCATGGTGAATAGTGGGGAAAAGATATTTCAAGTAAATATATCTAAGAAGACAGCTGATATAGCCAATTTAATATGTAACAAACAAGAATTCAAACAAAAACTAATCAAAAGAAATAGGGAAGGACACTAAATTCTCATCAAAGAAAAATCCACCAGGATAAATTTTCAATTCTTAACACCAATACAACTTAAATCACATGTTGACCCTCACAAACTTTAAGTGGGAAACCTCAGTACCATTCTCACCAATGGACAGGTGATCCAGACAAAACTTAAATGGAAAAATACTGGAGCTAGCAGATGTTATGAATGAGATGGACCTAACAGATATTTACAGAACATCTTACCCAAACACAAAGGAATATAGCATCTTCTCTGCACCACATAAAACTTTCTCAATAAATTGACCACATATTAGGACACCAAGCAAGTCTCAATAGATATTAGTAAACTGAAGTAACTCTCTGCATTCTATCAGATCACCATAGACTAAAGTTTGATAACAATAACAGAAGCAACAGAAACCTTAAAAACTCATGGAAACTAAACTTGTCTGTGGTGGTATTTTGTTCCCCAAAATATTGTGTGTTCCCTGAAATAAACATATCTGGGGTCAGAGAGCAGATAGCCACTAGAACAAAGCCAAAAATGGTGGCTAGAAAATGGGAAGAGTAAGCTATAGCAGAAGTTGGGTGGTGGTGGTACACACCTTTAATCCCAGCACTTGGGAGATAGAGCTAGCTGCATCTCTGAGTTCAAGGCCACTTTAGAAACAGCTAAACATGGTGATCCATGCCTTTAATCCCAGAAACCCAACCTTTAATCCCAGGGAGTGTGGGGCAGAAAGAGAAAGGTATATAAGGTGTGAGGACCAGGAACTAAGGAGAAAAAGCATGTAGTGAGTAAAGTATGTAGTTAGTTAAGCATTTGGTTAGTTAAGCGTTCAGGTTTTGGAGCCACACAGTTCAGCTGAGATTCAATCTGGATGAGGACTCAGAAGCTTCCAGCCTGAGGAAACAGAATCTCCTGAGGAACTAGCAAGGTGAGATAGCCGTGGCTTGTTCTGTTTCTCTGATCTTCCAGCATTCACCCCAATAGCTGGCCTTAGGTTTGATTTCATTAACAAGTACTTTTAAGATTCCTGCCATACTTGTCTCTGCTGAATGAAAAAAAAAAATGGCAAAGGACAAAACAAAGAAATCTATTACTTGTTAGAATCCAATGAAAATGAATTCATAGCATACTCAAACTTATGGGACACACTTAAAGTGGTTCTATGTGTCAAGTCCATTGCACTAAATACCTACATAAAAATAAATAAAATAAAATAAACTGGAGAGAGCTCTTACTAGCAACCCAACAGCACACCAGAAAGCTCTAAAATAAAAACAAAAAGAGGTAAGCACATCCAAGAAGAGTGATGACAAGAAAAAATAAAACTGAGAGCTGAAATCAATGAAGTAGAAACAAACAGAACAATACAAAGAATCAATGAAACAAAGAGTTGGTTCTTTTAGAAGATCAACAAGAAACAAAATGTTATCCAAACTAACTAAAATGTGGAGAGACAAAATCCAAATAAACAAAATAAGAAACAAAGATGGGTGGACATAACAACAGAAACAAAGATAGCCAGAGAACCATAAGAACATTTATGTATACTATCATATTATCTTCAAATAAAGATACCTGGCTCTCATCCTTTGCTATTGGTATCTCCTAATCTCCTTCAGTTGTCGTATTTACATAGCTAAGTACTATATTAAAGTACTTCAAGTACTACACTGAATACTACTTTAAAAACCTCTTCTCCACAAAATTGCAAAATCTGAAGGAAATAGATAATTTCTCAATAGATGCTAATTGCCAAAGTTAAATGAGGATCAGATAAGCAACTTGAATATACCTGTCACCCCTAGTGAAATAGAAAAAAACAGTCATTAAATATCTAAGCCCCCTAAAAAGGCCCAGGGCCAGGTGACTTTAGCACAGAATTCTATTATAACTTTCAAAGAAGAGTTGACATCAATACTCCTCAAATTACTCCACAAAAAAAAAAAAAAGAAAGAAAGAAAGAAACAGAAGGAACATAACATTGCCCAATATATTTTATTTGGCAAGAGTTACCCTAACCTGGGCTAGAGAGATGATGACTCAGAGATTAAGAGCACTGGCTGTTCTTCCATAGGTCCTGAGTTCAATTCCCAGAAACGACATGTTGGCTGACAACCATTTATAATGAGATCTGGTGCCCTCTTCTGGCGTGCAGACGTACATGCAGGCAGAACTCTTTAAAAAATTTAAAAAAAGAGTTACCCTAATCTAAACAACGTGAAGACCCAACAAAGAAAGAAATTTATAGTTCAATTTGCCTTATGAACATAGGTGCAAAACTGCTCAATAAAGCACTTGCAAACAGAATCCAAGAACATATCAAAAAGATCCACTATGATCAAATAGACTTTATTGCAGAGATGATGGGATAATTTAATATATGAACATCAATAAGTTTATAGCACCATATAAACAAACAGAAAGAAAAAATCATATGATCACCTCATCAGATTTAGAAAAGGCCATTGACAAAAACAACAGCCATTCATGTAGTTGAAAGTTTTCCTGATAAAAGCTCAGGAGCGCTTAAGGATACAAGGGAGATAACGCAACATAGGCATTAACAGCAAGCCTATAGCCAACATCAACTTTAATGGGGAGAAATTCAAAGCAATTCCACTAAAATCAGGCACAAAGACAAAAAAATGTTCACTTCTTACCTGTTCATTATAGCACTTGAAGTACTTCAGTATACTACTTAGCTAGAGAAATAAGACAATTGTAGGAGATAAGGGAATACAAATTGCAAAGGAAGAAATCAAAGTATCTTTATTTGCAGATGATATGGTAGTATATACGAGCGTCACTAAAATTTCCACATGGGAACTCCTACAACTGATAGACGTTATCAGCAATGTATCGAGATACAACATAAACTATAAAAAAAAAAAAAAATCAGTATTCCCCCTATATACAAATGACAAACAGATGGAGAAAGAATTCAGGGAAATAACACTTTTTACAGTTGCCACAAATAATACATAATATTTAAGTACCTCTACCAAGCAACTGAAAGACTTGTATGGCAAAACTTTGTCTTTGAAGAAAATAATTGAAGAAGATATGAGAAGATTGAAAGATCTCCCATGCTCACTAATCAGTAGAATCAACATAGTAAAAATGGCCCATCCTACCAAAAGCAATCTAGAGGTTCAATACAAGCCCAATCAAAATTCCAACATAATTCTTCACAGACCTTGAAACACAATTCTCAATTTTATATAAAACTTTATATAAACATTCACACAAGACAAAAACTTAGCAGAACTAAAACTACCCTGAACAATGAAAGAACTCCAAGAGGTATCATGATTACTAATTTCAAGTTGTGCTGCAGAGATATAGCAAAAAAGAAAAATTAGTATTGGTATGAAAGCAGACACATTGCTCAATGGAATCAAATTGAAGACCCAGACATAAATGTGCACATTTGTGGACACTTAATTTTTGATAAAGAAACCAGAAATACAAACTGGAAAAAAATTCAGTATGTTCATCAAATGGTGCTGGCCAAACTAGATGTCTGTATGTAGAAGAATGCAAATAGAACCACACTTATTAAATAAATGACAATCAACTTGCAATTCATATACCCAGAGAGTTCAGTTATAGAGGAAGAGACTATGGAGGAACAAATGGATCTTCCTGGGATGGCAAAATAGAATAGATATTATAAGGGCTGCAGGCACAAAAGAGAGGTTCAAGTGGGAAGGGGGAGGGGAGATATGGCTGAGGGAGGTAACAGAAGGAAAGAAAGCTGGAACTGATGGACATTTGAGGTACAGTATAAAAATTTAGTGCAGGGAAAAATGCCTAAAATATATAAAGGTTGTCCAAATGAGGTCTCCTAATGATGGAGAAGATGTATTCTCAACTGAACATCTCTTGTAACCAAAGGAGGCGTCCAATACTGGAACTAGATTGCTTTGGAGGAGATGGGAATGGGGGATGGGTTGGGAAGAGGGCAGGGGGAGAAGGGAGGACAGGGTAATTGTGGCTGATATGTAAAATTAAATTATAAAATTAAAAAAAAATTAAATTTTAAAGTTTTAAACAATCTGATTATTCTGAGACAGAAACTAGTATGATGAATTTGTATTTCCTAAGATTTTTCTATATTTAATATATTAACAAAGTATTTTTAATTGAGACAAAATGTTGAGCTTATAAATAACTTGGAAATAAGAATTAAATTTTAAAAGTTCATATAATATCTTATGATAATGAATGTATAAGTTTTTCAATAGTATTTAATCTAATTTTTCTTCTATCAATGTACAAATTGTTTTCACACATAGATTTTAAAATGGAATATAAGTCTTAAAGATATTTACAAGTACTTCAATTCTTCATAAACTTTATCAGTATCTATGAAAGCATCAATTTGCTTGCTTTTGGGTAGTTTAATATGTAAAATTTACAACAGAATACATCTATATATTATTCTCCAAGTGTAAACAAAGTCTTTGTCACATTTTCATTCTTATTTTAAATCCTTAACTGTTTACTTAAACACATTTATATAAAATCTTGTTTCATAGTCTTTTTGATATTTATTATATACTTAATACTTTTAATATTTCTCAATCATATTTTGCTACTATCAAAAACTTTTGTTTGTGTTTTTAGTATGTTTGTTTTCTGAATAACTGTGCTTTTGTTTTAAAAAGTAAAAAGAAAAAAAGAAAAGGTGCCATACTCCAGTATGTGTAAAAGACAAGGTAAGAAGGTTGACTTCACTTCCTGGAAACATTGTGTGTGTTGTACATGCAGAAATGTTCAACCCATGCATAGGTAAAAGGACAAGGCCCAATATGGAACATATGCCATTGGGAAGAAATCACACGACTGTAGTTAGAGTTTTCCTGCCTGGCCCAGTCAGGACAAATCTCTCTCACTCACCAGTCCCACAGTCTCTCAGATCCAACCAAGAAAGCACACAGAAACTTATATTGCTTACAAACTGTATGGCCGTGGCAGGCTGCTTGTTATCTACCTTTTCTATCTTAAATTAACCCATTTTTGTTAGTCTATACTTTACCACATGGCGTGTGGCTTACCAGTGTCTTTACATGTTGCTTCTTCTGGCGGCGGCTGGCGGTGTCTCTCCCCAGCCTTCTACTTCCCAGAATTCTCTTCTCTCTTGTCCTGCCTATACTTCCTGCCTGGCCACTGGCCAATCAGAACTTTATTTACACAGAGCGATATCCACAGCACTTCCCCTTTTCTTTTTTTTTTAAAGGAAGGTTTTAACTTTTACATAGTACAATTACATATAACAAAACAATTATCTAGCAAGAATTACAGTTACAATATTAAAGAAGATATCCTATCTATCTTATATTTGTGAGTCTAAGGTTTTATATCTAACTTATCTTTTATCATAACTGAGGAAATTATAACTATCTAGTCTTCAACCATATCAAAGGCCTCAGAAGGATATAATATTACCTGAGAACCAGGAGAAGGATGTAAGCATTTTTCAGGAGTCTTGCAAGAGTAGATAGAGACAGCTGGCAGCCTGGACAGTCACCTAATGTTCCATTGTAAAGTTGGGGCATCTGTCTTCAGCCCACAGGGCTAGAGTCTCTTGGTCACTTCTCTCAGTGTCCTGTAGAATGTCTGGCAGTTTCCTCTGTGAAGCAGGAACCTGAAGGACCATTTTGTCAAGCAAAGTTTAGTGGTCACCTTTCTATGGGTCCTGCATGTCCAGTCGATCAAGCAGTCCAGGAAAGAACAGTTTCTTACCCAAATGGCTATTTTTGCCAAGGTGAAGATAAGATATGAAGTGTCTTCAATGCCCATCCTCCTCTCTGAAGTAAATTGGTGCTGCCAGGAGCAGACATGTCTCACTGTCCAGAAAGTCTAAATTTTAAAAGTATTTTAAATGCCATATTCTGTAGGTCTTTGAAGTATTTGAAGATTACCTATCTGTCTGAAATATCTCTATGTATACCTAGAAGACTTAACTAACATGGATACGAGTATGATTATCATAGATGACTAATTATTAATCTATTTTTAATTATCCATTACAATTTAAATGAGCTATACAAACATAATACCTTAAACATGAGTAGAAATATGCACACAGTATAACAAAATTAAGTTTGTGTCAATAGACGAAAATCTATACCAATGTAAAACATTTTAAATGAGTTGTTGCTCTTTTAGAAGTAAGTTCATTAATCTACCCTTTCATTCTCTTATATCTATATCAGGTTTTAGGTGGAAATTCTTGCCAACACGTTGGACGCCATTTGTAGTTAGAGTTTTCCTGCCTGGCCCAGTCAGGACAAATCTCTCTCACCCACCAGTCCCACAGTCTCTCAGATCCAACCAAGAAAGCACACAGAAACTTATATTACTTACAAACTGTATGGCCGTGGAAGGCTGCTTGTTATCTACCTTTTCTATCTTAAATTAACCCATTTTTGTTAGTCTATACTTTGCCACATGGAGTGTGGCTTACCAGTGTCTTTACATGTTGCTTCTTCTGGCGGCGGCTGGCGGTGTCTCTCCCCAGCCTTCTACTTCCCAGAATTCTCTTCTCTCTTGTCCTGCCTATACTTCCTGCCTGGCCACTGGCCAATCAGAACTTTATTTACACAAAGCGATATCCACAGCACATGACCTCTTGTAACATTGACATTAGCATCCCATTTTACAGACAATGTAATCATATCTCACAAAAGAACATTATTCAAAATAGAGAGCTAATTCTTACAGTATAAAGATCCAGATTCACTGCTGTTGGTTAAAGATCCTATATTCTTTCAACTAAGTGCTGGTACTGTATTATAAAATATATCATTGGATAAGTTTGTTCATTCAAATTTCAGATTTATATTGCACATGTCATCACAGGTAGAACAGGACTTACTTTTATCATGTTTCTGCAACGTATAGTCAAGAAATTTTGATAAACATGTGTGATAGAAAACCAGAGGTCATGTGTCTTCTTTTCCAATACAATTCATATGTAATTACCTCCAGATTTGCCTAGAAGAAAATTTGTTCAAATAATCTTAGATATCGTTAAGCCTCTAAGAACAGCCTAAGAAATACATGGTCCCAACAGGAAAGAAAATACAAAAGAACAACAGCAAAGAATTGCAGAAAAGAAAATTAAACATTTTCCTTGTGTTAAAAAACTCATGTTTGTAAATTCACACACAAGCATGCATCTATGAACATTTTCAAACTTTCAAAACTGTTTGCTGAACAGAGATGCTAGGTCTAAAGGAGATATTGAAAAGTGGACACTGATTAAGTACCAAGAATTGAAAATTGACCATGGAAAGCATAAAGAGTAAGACACCTATGGATGCTAAAAGATGTGTACCACTTCCAAAACCAAGTATCTTATAGTTGCACCATGGTCTTTGAAGTTGGCAAGATTTTGTAAACCTCTAAACCTTGTATGAATAATCAGCTATATTCTTTATAGCTTGAGGAATCTATGGAATATGGGTCATGCCAGTGAAAGCTAAGCAACAGAGTGCTTGGTTGGGATGAGGTGGGAAGGCAATTATGAGAAAGTCACCCTTTTCCTAGACAGGTCTATAAATTCAAACATAAATACTGAATTTAATCCATCATAAATAAAGTAAAACAATCAAAACAACATTACCAACTCCTAATATCATGCTGTGGTTGTGGTTCAATCAGGAAAGTGCTTGCTGCACAAGTCTGGGGACCTCTGTTTGATCCCCAACACCAATACAAAACCTAGGCGTGGTGTACTATGGTTCCAGTGTTGAGGCAAAGGAAGAAGTAATCAGTGGTCATTCTGGCTACCCATTCTAGCCAAATTATTGAGCTCTGGTTAAGAGTGATACTTTGTCTCAAAAAATAAGATGGAAAGTGATTGAGAAAGAAATCCAATATCAAACTCTAGCCTCTACACATACGCATACATGAATGAGTGTCAACCCACCCATAGATGCACACACACACACACACACACACACACACACACACACACACACACACACGAGTCCTGGTAGCCTTGTTATCTCTCCCTATATAATAATATAATATAATATAATATAATATAATATAATAACTTACCCTTAGGTATCATGATATATAGAGAGAATATAACTTGTATAATGATTGTAAGTTCAGCATTCTATTAATTTTTGAATGTTTTACTAATTGCACTAATGTCATGTTCAACCCACCATGTGTTTCAAGTTGCATCTTTATGTGTCTACTAACAATACTTGTTCATTGATCTGTCCTGTGCTATTTCTTCCTTTCCTTTTCACTTAGTAGGTCTCTAGTGTGGAAACATATCTTATGACCAGTCTGCTCATGAGAAACAAGACATGGTTAATTATGCAGGTTTCAGGTACTAATTTGTAGGTCCAAATCTTGATTCTGTATGTGACTAATTATATAACAATGAGCAATTCCCCTAAACAATATGGACTTCAGTATTCTATTGCAAACAGGACTAGCCAGCTAAATCTCAGCAGATTCTTTTGAATATTAAATGCAATTCCTTAGAAATACTTGTAAGGCCATAATTTCACATGTAGACTATGCCAGACGTGGAAAAACATGCCTATAATTTTAGCACTAAGGAAGCCGAGGCAAGAGGGCCAAGATCTCAAAACCAGCCTAGCTATACAGTGAGCTCCAGGCAAGTCTGAGATACATAGTAAGATCCTGTCTCAAAAACATTAATCATAACATTTATAATTAATTGAGTTACTAATTAAGTCTATTGGTTTTATCTATCATTGGAATCCTGCTAAATTCATTACTGGTTAGAGCTTAATTGTTTTCTTTGGCTAATTCTATATTTAAAATGCTTATGTAGCTTTCTTTCTTATACAAAGTACTCTGACTTTCTTATGATATGAAACCTTTTTACTTTAATGTTTATAAAGAATCAGCAGTTCTGAGCCCATTGTACATAGACATTAATAACAGTTCTGTGTCCTACATTATTTATAGGAATCACCTCTTTAATCCTTTCTACATAATGAGGTACTGTGTCTACTACCCTGGTGTTGCCATGGAGCCATGTAACTCTGTGATGCTCATTAACTTGCTGAGGTCACACAGTGAGGAAGTAAGGACTGACCTGGGATTCACACTCAGCCCATCGGACTCCAGAATCTCCCCCTCCTCACATCCTGTTCTCTATCTATAATAATAACTCCTGCATAGTCAGCCACCCTGCAAGGGCAGCCAACCAGTACAAGTGGCCTGAATATGATTAACTGCCTGTAAGTGGGCCATTCTTCTTTCTCATTTCCACATTGGTGAAAAGTAAATTAAAACAAGGTGTCCTACCAGGCTGTCATGCTTCCTTTATTTAGTTCCTATCAGAGTGCATGGATTTCTCTACCATTAGCCTGAACCAGGTTATCATATTTATATCTGAATGACCAGTACAGGGTACTATTCCTGCAAAACACAGTATCAAAAACAAATTTTGAATGAAATATATTAGAGATATTCCATTTAAATTTACAGAGTAGAATATATCAACTTATTTCCTAAAGCAGTAATAGTTTAATAATGTATTTTAGATACAAAACTTTGTAGTTTTGTGGTAATAATTTAACAGGAGTCCTAGGCTATATACTTTATATAATCATTTCATTGAATTTTTTAGCATTTATGTCACAGTAAATGCTATCATAAGAAATAATTCTATGTTGAATGAATAACAAGTGCAAGACCATTAATTTATGATCCAGTTATTGCATTTAAAATTTAAAATGAAAATTAAAAGTAATACGTACATTTAATTTTAAGTCTTCCTTCCACATGTGGGAGATATATTCTTAGACAGAATCACACTCTAGCAATCAAAGTGATGAGTTGGTCTATCTGAATTCTCTCCATGGAAATTGTACCAATTTGTATAATTACAGTTTAGGGACTCAATTTGGAAGATCATGGTCAACTTCTTTTTTGTGAGTAAGGAGCGTTTGCTCCACAACTTTATAGACCACCCACAGGCAACTGGACCTATTAAGAACAGTGAACAGTGGGGAATTGGTGCTTTTTCTCTGCTACAAAAATTCAAGCCAAAAAAATAAATGAATCTGGATGCATAAAAATTCTGTCCTTTTCAATCGCCCAAGGTGACCTTCAGCAGAAACAAAAACAAAGACGTTTTTTTCTTTTCTTAAGGAAGATCATTCCTCCTTGAAATAACATATATGGAAATACTTAAAACTTCAAGTATTCACTATTAATAAACAGTGCTATTATTGATAGTTAGACAATGTCATTTATTAAGGAATGTCTGAACAATTAAAACGTTCAGTAACTAAAACATCTAATTGTGGAAGTTTTCTTAGCAGCAATTGTCCTTATTTCACACAGCTCACAAACCTCTATGCCAACACATCTTATTTTTAACAATGTCTTGCATTTGGGGAACATACCCTGGTCTGATATCCACACATGACATTCCCAAGAACATGCACTGTTCTGACAGTATAGTTGTGGACTTAATGCATAATAATAAAGTACTACTATCCGAATAAAAAATAAAACTTTCTCATTTTAAACTATACAACCAATCTCCAGGGTCTAATATACTTTAAAATATTTATATTATTATATATAATATGAACATAATATGTAAATGTGTACATATGCACACATGTGTATAAACATACACATTACATGTTATGTGTATATGTTATATATTTTATATAAATATGTTACACATTATATATATATACACACACACATATATATATGGGCTGGAGAGCTGGCTCAGTCAGCAACGTGTTTGCTGTAAAAGCATGAGTGTCTGAGTCTGTGTCCCCCACTAAACATTGTAGCTGATATATTAGCAGTTTGTACACTTCTATAACTACATTTGAACAGTACACAGGGAAATAGATCCTGGAAGTTCATTGCCGACCCAGCCTAGCTAAATAAGTGAGCATCATACTCAGTGAAAAACCCTATTTTAAAAATTAAATGTGGAAAGAATAGAGAAAAACATCCATCATGATGTTCCATACTCATACATGTTCATTCACACCCACCCACACACGTGCACTCCCACTTAAACACATACTTACACTATGCATACACATGCATAGAATTTTTAAAAATACCTTTATTGTTTTTTCTTATGCTACAGATTTTAGACATCAAATGAATATAATTATTTTAATTAGGAAATCTTACTTTTTCTTCCAGAAATTCTTTCCCATAATTGTATCTTACCACTCCTCTTTAAACTCTATTGGGGAGATTTTATCGAATTTACTCCCATTTTTATTTATGAAATAGCATTTCAACCCATTTTTACTTAAAAAGAAAAACACACGTAAACCACATATATTGTGGTATTACATGTGAATTATTCTCAACGATTAGCAATATGGTGTAGAATTTTGAGCATTTGTCAGTTAATTTCTAAAAGAATCAGCACACACATAAATGCTTTATTGTATTTCTAAACGCTGAGTTCCAGATTGTACTGTATATCCTGTCTGACCAAAAATCTCCAAACAACATCGAACTAGAATTTCTCTGGGCTGAAAATCTCCTTTTCTGGTGGGTGTAGCATTTTTCTGTGATAACAGAAAATATAGGAGAACAAAACTATGATATAAAAAGGAAGCAGACTAAATATTAATGAGAAACACAACACAAATGCTGTTGCAATTGTCTAGAAGACCTTGCATTTATAATTCCTTAAATACATCTTGTGCTCTGATACAGGCATTCACAGACATAGTCTCTCAGTTGCACATCACCACGTGTAGTTCAGAGATCCTTAGTCACATTATTGTATTACACATTCTTATCGCTCTCTGCAGCTGCAGGTGCATGCTCCACAAGTGTTTTCGCAGAAAGAAATGAAGAAATCAGTAACCTAGAATGTCAGTTTGTTCAACAATAAACATCTGCTTATTTGAAATTCTCAAATCCCTGATTTTTTTTTTTAACTTTCATGCAGATGGTAGTTCACTTTACACTTGAGAAGTAAGCGCAATTGCAGTCTAGTGGGCATTCAAAGGAAAGCAACACAGGGGGTTCAGAGGATGAGACAATCACTTCAAACTGATATAAATTGTATTCCATATTATAGTATGAGCCAGGTAGAGGGTGCATCTGTAACACCATCAGATTTCAGGTTATCAGGAACATTAAAGCCTTAATTTTTTGAGACTTCTTCATGTCTCCCCCTTTCCCTGTGAGTAGACAACACACCCAAACGGCATGAATTAGCAGCCATCTTCATGGAAACTTGTATACAAGTTTGTAATGCCAAGTAACAAAACATCTCAAACTAAGCAATTTGTTTATTTATTGTGGTACAAGACATTTAATCCAGGACACCACAGATACCAGAAAGCCCTCTCTCAAGGAACTGGGTCATAAGCACTACAAACACAGCCATTTTAAACTACATATTCATTGTCTCGAACCTTCTGTAATTCAAATGTACTTGTTTGGGGATTCTCTATTTATACTTTTGTAACTGAAATAATGTAATTGCTGGGGCTTTGTTCCTAGCTGGAGGGGGTGAGCAAAGAAGGGTCTGTTTCCAGTTTCATTTACTTTGTTAAGATGATATATCACTTGCAGTTTTAGACTCCTTGGTAGTTTAATTCTATGATAGCCATCAGCAGACAGTCTTTTCCATCAGGGAAGGGTTCATCTGCCGAGGTGAGTCCCAATCAGATTAATCTTCCTTTATGTAAGCAAAAAGTCAAAGAATATGCATCTCAGTAATATCTTAGAACATATCTCTTCTCCTTTTACAGTACATTGCTTCTGTTCTTTCTAGCCGGGGGGGGGGGGGGGGGGATGATTTCATGATTTCTTAGATTCATGAGCATGGGCATGAGTACAAAAATCAATACAGTTTTTAAAGATTCCCATCTACCTCTCATCAAGGAGTGGATGTGTAGCCCCTCTAAACACAACAGCAAGTGGCTCACTTAAACCAATGGCAGTGAAGTGAAATTTAAAATCACTTTTTGATATAGGGTCTTACTATATAGTCCCAGCTGGCTTGAAATTCTCTATGTATACTATGTTGGTCTCAAACATATTGAGATATACATAACCTTGCCTTCCAAGTGCTGAGATATAAGATATGTAAAACCATGTTCAGCTCAATATTTTCAATTATAAGTTTTAAGAATTATTTTATTGGTGTAAGACTGCAATGTCAGTCCCTAGAAACCAGCTGGCCAAGGTAGCTAGTGAGGAGATATGAACGCATTAAATTAAGAGTTAAAAGTTATTTAACAACAACAACAACAAAAAAAAAAAACAGCAAAAAAATAAAATAAACAATTTAAAACAGACCTAAAACCTCTGGTAAAATAGAAGTAATTAAAATATCCCAATACCAAACAACAACAACAAAAACAAATGACAACAAAACCCTTTAGAGCCAAATTCTAGACTTTTGAAGAATTAACAACAATAATCCTCAAATTACTCCATTAATTAGGAACAGAAGGAATATAGCTCATCTTTTAGGAAGCTACGGTTACTCTGCTACCTAAACCACACCGAGACTCAACAAAGAAAATTACAGACCAATTCCCCTTATAAACATGGATTCAAAACTTTTCAATAAGATAATTTCAAATTGAATTCAATAACACATAATATAGACGATCCACCATGATCAAGTAAGCTTCATCCAAGATGCAGTGATGATTCAACATACATAAATCAATAAATGTAATATCCACCATACAAACAAACTGCAAGAAAAAAAAAAAAAACACAGTCATCTCTGTAACAGGAATTTTAAAGGTTACCACCACACATCTCATTAGATACAGAAAAAAAGCCTTTGACAAACTCTCCTTCATGATAAAAGCCCCGGCGAGAGCAGGGATACAAGGACATACCTCAACATGATAAAGGCAATTTACAGCAAGCATATAGTCAACATCAACCTAAATGAAGAGAAACTCCAAGCATTTCCACTAAAATGAGGAACAAGCTAAGGTTGTCAACTTTCCCTAAACCTATTTGCTACAGTATTTGAAGAGTTAGCCAGAACAATAAGGCAACTAAAGGAGATTAAAGGAGGTACATGTAGGAAGAAAGGAAATCAAAGGATCTTTATTTGAATATGGTGTGATACTATGCATAAATGACCATAAAAATTCCACCAGGAAACTCCTATCACTGATAAACACTTACAACAAAGTAACAAGGTGAAAAATTAATAAACAAAATCATTATCCTTTCTATATACAAAAGACAAAGGAACTGGGAAAGAAATCATGGGGGGAAAATATGTTTCACAACAGTCTCAAAAAATATAATGTATCATGGTGTAACTCAAACCAACAAAGTGAAAGACTTGTATGGTAAAATCTTTATGGCACTAAAGAAAGAAACTGATGAAAATGCAAGAAGATGGGAAGATCTCTCATGCTCATGGATCAAGAGGAATAATATAGTAAAAGTGGAGATCCTACCTGTGCTGGTTGTGTGTCAACTTGACACAAGGTAGAGTCATCAGAGAGGAAGGATTCTCAGTTGAGTAAACGTCTTCACAACATTTCTCAGCTGAGGACCCAGCTGTAAAGCATTTTCTCAATTAGTGATCAATGGGGAAGCACCCAGCCTATGGTGAGTCGTGCCATCCCTTGGCTGGTGGTCCTGGGTTCTATAAGTAAGCAGGCTGAACAGACTAGGGGAAGCAAGTCAGTAAGAAGCACCCCTCCATCAGCTGATGCCTTCTGTATCAGCCCTCTTTTCCACAACCCTCCCTGTTTGAGTTCCTGACATGACTTCCTATAATAAATAGCAATAAGGAAGTGTAAGGCAAACAAACCCTTTTCTCCCCAACTTGCTTTTTGGTCATGGGGTTTTGCAGCAGCAATAGAAACCCTAAGACA
The DNA here is from genome assembly GCF_903995425.1 of Onychomys torridus. NCBI lineage: Eukaryota > Metazoa > Chordata > Mammalia > Rodentia > Cricetidae > Onychomys > Onychomys torridus. The sequence goes on along the minus strand of NC_050456.1, from coordinate 63,358,650 downwards.
CTACCAGAAGCAATCTATAGATTCAATGCACTCCCCAGTCAAGATTCGAACACAGTTCTTCACAGAACTTAAAAGGACAATTTTCAGCTTTATGTGGAAATACAAAAGTGCAATCCTAAAGATACACACACACACACACACACACACACACACACACACACACACACATATATGTATGTATGTATGTATGTATGTATGTATGTATGTATGTATGTATGTGTGTATGTATGTATGTGTCATGGAACTGGCTATTGGTTGCTCTCCACAAACTGACAGTAAGTATCTATTACTGAAGACAACACCAATACAACTCACTGGAGATGACGAAGTTGAGCTGCTGCCTACACAGAGCCTTTACTGCTACTCACTAATAATGTTCACGGTACTAGGAGTATTCTGTAAACTACCAAAGGTAGAAAGGTAAACACCAACCCAGCTACAAACCTTTCTGTCCACAATAGAGACCTGACTGACTACAAGGTACGCTGGGCCAATTGTGGCATGAAGCTTGTGAAACTAGCCAACCAATATCTGAATGGATTTTAGGCCCCCTCCATGAAATGGAAACTGTACCTAACACTGCATTGGTAGCCTAGAACCTAACTAAGACTTGATAGATCAAGGACCTAGGGCAAAACCAAATCCTACTGTTATGCTAAAAGAACTTAGCAATAAAATAACTCCTAATGTCATTCTACTATACTCATAGATAAGTGCCTTGCTCAACCATCATCATGGAAGTTTCCTTTTTTATGGCATAATTGTTTATTAAGAGATTTTCTATTCATTTTACATACCAATCACAGATTCCCCTGTCCTCCCTCCTCCCACCCCCCAGCCTTCTTCCCAACTCATCCCCCATCCCCATCTCCTCCAAGGCAAGGTCTCCCATGGAAGTTAGCAGAGCTTGGTGCATTCAGTTGAGGCAGGTCCAAACCCCTTCACCCTGCACCAAGGCTGTGCAAAGCATTTCACCATAGGCACTAGGCTCCAAAAAGCTAGTTCATGCACTAGGGACAGGTTCTGATCCCACTGCCTGGGGCCCCCCTAAACAGTTCAAGCTAAATAACTCTCTTACTTATCCAGAGGGCCTAGTCCAGTACCATGGGGGCTCCACAGTGATTGGTCCACAGTTCATGTGTTTCCACTAGTTTGGCTAGTTGTCTCTGTACTTTTTCCAGTGATGGTCTCAAAATCCCTTGCACATAGAATCCCTCCTCTCTCTCATCGATTGGACTTCTGAAGCTTGGTCTGGGACCCAGCTGTGGATCTCAGCATCTGCTTCTATCAGTCACTGGATGAGGGTTCTATTATGATGGTTAGAATTGGCTTAAATATTAAGGTAACTTCTTGTAGTTAAAAGGGAGGTTTATATTGTGGGGTGGCTTACAAGTGAAGGAATAGGTAACAGGGTCTGGGAATGGGAGAAGCATAGTCCAGCAGTGTTTTCTGGGGAACTCTGCTAGGTCTACTTCCAGCGTCCAGGGTCCAGGAACTAAGAGAGCTGGCCCATCCAGGTCTCAAGTCTTCAGGGGTCCTCTCTCAGCTCTGCCTTGTAAGCGTAACAGTTACCGAAGCCTCAATGGGAGTGGCATTTCCAGGTCAAAGCTGGAACAGCTACCCAATACAGGTTAGGGTATTCAGCCATCTGATCACCAGAGTAGGTCAGCTCAGGCACTCTCTTGACTATTGCCCATAGTCTATGGTGGAGTCATCCTTGTGGATTCCTTGGAACCTCCCTAACTCTGCTTCTCCCTATTCCCATGGTGTCTTCATTTATCATAGTATCTCTTTCCTTGCTCTCCCACTCTGTTCCTATTCCAGCTTGAACCTCCCACTCCCCTAAGCTCTCATCCCCTGTCCCTTGCCCTCCATTACCCTTCTCACCTCCAGTTTGCTCATGTAGATCTCACCCATTTCTCCATCGCTGGGTGATCCAAGCATCCTTCCTAGGGTCCTCTTACTAGCTAGCCTCCCTAGAGCTGTGGGTTGCAGTCTGGTTATCCTTTACTTTACATCTAGTATCCACTTATGAGTGAGTACATAGCATGTTTGTCCTTCTGGATGTGGGTTACCTCACTCAGAATGATATTTTCTAGTTCCATCCATTTGCCTGCAAACCTCATGATATTGTTTTTCTCTGCTGAGTAGTACTCCATTGTGTATATGTACCACATTTTCTTTATCCATTCTTCAGTTGAGGGACATCTAGGTTGTTTCTAGGTTCTGGCTATTACAAATAATGCTTCTAGGAACTTGAGCTTGTGTCCTTGTGGTATGATTGAGCATTCCTTGGGTATATGCCCAAGAGTGGTATAGCTGGGTCTTGAGGAATATTGATTACCAATTTTCTGGGAAACTGCCATACCGATTTCCAAAGTGGCTCATAGAAGTTTCTTGTTCAAATCTTAGACGGTCTTATTATAAGAAACCTGGAGCCTGATATTAGGGTGAAAGCTGAAAGATCAGAGAAGTGAAGCAGCCAGCCACTGTATTAGAAATCTTAAAAGGGTCTTGTTAATAAAATCAAACCTGAGGCCAGCTATTGGGGTGAATGCTGGAAGATCAGAGAAGCAGAACAAGCCACAGCTATCTCACCTTGCTAGTTCCTCAGGTGATCCTGTTTCCTCATGCTGCAAGCTTCTGTGTCCTCATCCCAATGGCTTTCAGCTGAACTGTGTTGCTCCAAAGCCTGAAAGTTTTTCCAGCCAAATGCTTAACTAACTAAATGCTTAACTAACTCTGGTGCCTGGTTTTCACGTATATCTTTCTACTTTCTGCATCACTCCCTGGAATTAAATGTGTGAGTCACCATGTTTAGCTGTTTCTAAAGTGGCCTTGAACTCACAGAGATCTGCCCGGCTCTGCCTCCCAAGTGCTGGGATTAAAGGTGTGCACCACCACCGCCCAACTTCTGCTATGGCTTGCTCTGACCCATTTTCTAGCCACCATTTCTGGCTCTGTTCTAGTTGCTGTCTGTTCTCTGACCTCAGATAAATTTATTAGGGTGCAAAATATTGTGGGGAACACAATACCACCACAAGCCACTACTTCTTACCTCTACAAAATCCTTAGTCTAAAGAGAGTGAGTTCCTGTTTCCTCATGCCTTATATACCTTTCTCTGCCCAACCATGTCACTTCCTGGGATTAAAGGCGTGTGTTTTCCAGTATTGGGATTAAAGATGTGTTCCACTACTGCCTGGCTCTGTTTCCAGTGTGTCCTTGAACTCACAGAGATCCAGACAGATATCTGCCTCCCGAATGATAGGATTAAGGATGTGTGCCACCACTGCCTGAGCTCTATGTCTAATCTAGTGGCTGGCTCTGTCCTCTGATCCCCAGATAAGTTTATTAGTGTACACAGTATATCACTACATTTCTACGTGCAGCAGAGGGAAACAAATACAGACAGTCATAGCCAGAAAATGTTCAGAGAATAAGAAATATTGAACCCTTAGCCTAAATGGGATGTCATGACCCTCACATCAAGGCTTGGGAAACTCTGCAAGAGAGTACATTGAACGAATGTAAGAGAACAAAGGGGATGGAAGACACCAAAGGAACCAGGCCTTCTAACAATGGCAGGGTTGATACAACACCTCAGAGACTGGCAGAGTGCACAGGGTCTCCAGGGTCCTGCACCAGAGAGAGTCCTAGAGTGGAGAGACATGGACACATGCCCCCATCCCAAACCCAGAAGCTAGCTCTAATTGATAACCACTTGCAAATGAATAATTAGTTTTCTCCAAGGGAGTCTTACTGGGAATATAAACAAGTCTTAATTTTAGGCTCCATGTCTAGCAGTATATGGACATGACTAACAGAAAGGCATATGCCTTTAATGCCACCACTCAGGAGGCAGAGGCAAGCAGATCTCTGAGTTCAATGCCAGCCTGATTTAGAGATCGAGTTCCAGGACAGTCAAGGCTACACAGAGAAACCCAGTCTTAAGAAACAAACAAACATACACACACACACACACACACACACACACACACACACACACACACACAAAGAAGAAAGAAAGGAGGGGAGGAAAGAAGAGTGGGAAGGAAGCAGCGAGAGAGAGGGAAAGAGGGAGAGAGGGAGAGAGGGAGGGAGGGAAGGAGAAAAAGAAAGTAAAATGAACTCAAAGACTTATTTGGACATTCTTTATTTCGTAGTTTTGTGTCAGGGATTTCAGTATTTTTGTTCTGATTTGCTTTGCTTTCTAACCTTAAAGGTCCTTCCCATATATATTATGCCTTCCATTTTTGTGCTTTTATAAGATTCCTGTTGTGTGAATGTGTATTTCTGCATCCATGTGTTTCTCCTGCTTGTACTTTGGCTCTTTTTGTCTGTTTTGACCTATCACAAAACATTTGTTTTTGTTTTATCTTATTTTATATTATTTTTACTTCATTTCATTATTATTCTTTAAATGCCTGTTTTCCTTCTTTATTAGTATAATGTGTTTATAGACTTTTTGGGAATTCCCATCATGCATCCCAGTGCCACTCATTTCTCAGTACCTCAGTATCCACCCTTTCCCTTGTATTTTCTCCACAACAAAGGAAAACTACAAAAATATCAAAAATAAAAATGCAAATAAGGATATTAATTAAAAAACAAACAAACAAACAAAAATAACACAAAATTTTAAAAAGAAAAGAAAAAAAAGCACTTTACTCCTTCATCTTCCTTGGCTCTCCATCACCTCTATATTCATTTTGGTGACATCAGAAGCTATAGTGTATTGTGCTGTGTGCCCTTTTGTCCACACATCTTTACTTGTAAATGTTCATTGTGTAATGCCTGTTGGTCAGGTTCAAGGCCTCTGGCTTCTGGGACATCATCAATACTGGACCTTCACCAAAACGCCTCTCTTACAGTTGTCCCAGTCATGGAGATCCTGTGGTTATGGTTCCATAGGGCCAGTCTCTTTTCACTCAAATCCCTGGGTGTTTTCTAGGTGGTAGCTGTGTTGATCTGACATGGCCCCTGGGGCCATATCCCTCAAGTGAGGGATGGAGCCAGCTTTCCCAAGTGTGTGTGTGTGCCTGGGAAAGGGGTGGATGGAGGGGCAGCTTTCCTTTTTGAGGTCACTAGGTTTTGTGCTTTCCTTTTTGAGGTCACTGGGTTTTGTTATATCGGGGTCTGTGAGGGCTGTGGTCACTTCTCTGTCAAGGAGGAAGGCAGCTTTCCCCATACCAGTAAGACTGGGTCTAGCTCAGCATGGCCCTCCTACTTCAACATATGATTCATGGGCCTAAGTGGTAACATGGGCAACAGACATCAACACCGACCCCAGCTGCAGCAGATCCGTGGACAGAGACATGGCCAGCAGCAGCAGCTTGAGCACAGATATAACCATGGACCTTGGTAGTAGCACAAGCCTCTCAGATGAGCATGGGTCCAGCAGCACTGTGGTTCCTGGACTCCAACATGGGCCCTGGTTTTAGCCCAAATCTAGGGCATCCACATGACCTTTGAGATGGTACCAGGATCCATGAGTACCAACACAGACCTTGGCTGGGACAGGATCCCAGACACAGACATGACCCTAGGCTGCAGCTTGGGCCCAGGTGTCATCATGGCCCTGGGTGACAGCACAGACCACACAGATTTGTATGGCCCCATGGCAGATAACACCTTAGCTGCAGATATCAAGGGGGTCTCAGGTGTTGACCCTTGAATACCACAAATGTGCTTCTCACAGTTCTAGAGAACCTGTGATCAGACACTGATAGACTCCATGTGTGCTACAATCTCATTTCCTGATGTATAATCTTGTGTGTTGTTACATCCTCCTATAAAACAAAAGATAAAGGAACCCTTAGGTATCTCTTTCCTTTGGTAAATTATCCCTTTCAGTTGAGTTCTAATCACTTCCTGTAGGCCCCATTTCCAAACACCATTGGAAATTAGTAATCAACATGCAAATTTGGGGAGTGGGAAACAAATATTCAATCTATACACAGGATCTACAAAATATAAGACATAAAACTACCACACGATTTGGTGACAACATATCAGTGTATTTATCTATGACAATTGAAATAAGAACCAGGAAGCATTATTGGCTTGTCTCTGGTATTGCAGTATGAGTCCTAAAAACCAAGAAGGGAAAAAGTATTTATTAAAATGTGTGCATATTAAAAAGTACATATAAAAATGTTGCTGTTTTTGAAGTTGTTGTCATTGATTATACAGTAAAGAATGCAGACAGAAAGGGGCTCCTTGATGGTAGCAATGTTTAGTACAACATGGGGAACTTTCCACTCAGTGTGGAGGTAGATGCTCACTGGTGATCCCAGGTTAGGATAGTGGCTGGTGAATCACCACTCACTTTCATCTCCTTGCCAAGGAATTGATTCATTAGCCCTTGGTGACCTTCTTACTTCCAGGAGATCAGAGAGTTTCCTTCCTTACATACAAGCAAGAAAACATGAGAGCCTACACTCAGGAGCCCCTGTGGACCACTCTCTAGCCAGGAGAAACCCTGTAGTTGCACATAACACTTTAAAACAGCTAATCCTCAAATAATTTTGTTTCTAAATATCGGTGTCTTACATTATAGAATCAGAATATGGGTTTGGATTCAAAGGGGGGTTATTTCATGTTATTCTTCTCTAAGTGCTGTATTGATATGTTAATAAAAGCAATAAAAATTCAGCCATTTTGTTTTCTGGGTCCTGATAATTACCCTCTGTGCTTTTTTGTTTGTTTGTTTTTAGCCTTTTATAAACTTTGGAGGTTAATGATGAGATCCATAGTTAACAAGTAGCTTGAAGAATTAGTATGCCCCCCCTGCCTTTCATCAAACTTTACTGTAAGAACTGTAAGCATACAGGCACAGTAAGAGATATGGAAATTGCTTCTAGAAGTTCGAAAAGAGGCAGTCACCCAAATGTGAACTCCCCATGACTTTTAACTCCCACAACCCAGACATAAATGACAGTTCTTCAGGCATACTGAATCTTTCATTTGAATCCAGTCTCTAGTTTTTACACTGTAAACTTTTCCCTAGGGACCTGCAGGGGAATGAGCTCACAATTCTCTATTCTCTTTCCAATTGTATTGTAAACTGGATGAGGTAGATACAGGTCACACACTCTTAAACACTTGTGAATCCTCTGTCAACATCAAAGTAGAACAAAGAAATCACTTGAAATTACATGAATATTCAGGCCATCCAATAATGATATTCTCCTTGGTTTAGTACTGCAAGTGACTCAGCAAACACTCATTGAGACTCTATAACCAATATGCTTTGCAGTGTTTAAGAAACTAGCAACAAATCAGGATAATAGTCTTGACATCAGTCCCTCAGAGAGTGTATATTTTATTGTATAATGAAGGCTATCAGAGCAAACACGTAAGTAGACAGGGAAATGAGGATATTTGCTGAGAGACGACTCTTAGCAAAGTATTTCCTAGTGAGGTGGTCCTGGGCTAGACATTCAATCCTCCCATTCATTGCTTTGTCCTTGGTAGAATGCAAATGTGTGCAGACACATGCTGACTTAGAGCTACAGTGCATATGAATGGATTTCATCCATGGTTCTTTGGACATAAAATGCATTTGAACTTTCATCTCCCAAGCACCTGTCATCCCTCTCCATCCCTTTTCTCAGCCCCTCCTCTTAGTCCCCTACTTTCCTCTCCATACCTTTGCTTCTACTTTCATATCATATACACACATAGTTACTTGTCCACATAAATTATTAAAAATATGCAGGGAGTAAAGATTTATGATTTTTCCACTTCAGACTGTTCAGTTCAGAGGCATTAAGAACATTCACTCTGGTCCACCCCGGAACTCCCATCTGGACCAGAGGTGAGTGCCTGGGTTACAGTCAGAGAGGCAACTGTGCCTGGGTCCCACCAATGGACACAGGCCATTCCGGGAGGACCTGACCAACTTGGCCCCAGTTTCCTGCCAATTGGCAGGCCCTGCGGGAAGGCTCCCCTTTTCCAAGACTGCAGGCAGACACTGCAGTCTCCACACCCTTTCCCCACACCCATCTCCTGGAGACCCCAGCCACTTCCTGAGACTCAGAGACCAGCCCCAAGCTTCCATCCTGCCCTGTAACTCCCATCTAGACCAGAGACCAGAGGAACTCCCATCTGGACAAGAGGAGCTCCCATCTGGACAAAATAAGGAGACATCAGGGACTTCCCAAGACTCAGAGTCCAGCCCCCCAGCTCCTATCCGGCAAGCACTCTCATCTGGACCAGCACTCCCATCTGGACCAGAGAGAAGCTCCCTAAATCTGTCAGCTCTGTCTGGACAAGGACACTGATAAGAACAGGAACCAACACAAGAGGAGATGGGCAGACATCAAGGCAGAAGTACATACAACAAAATAAAGAGCAATACAGCATCACCAGAATCCAGCCCTTCTCCAACAGCTAGACCTGAACATCACAAAATGGAAGAAGAACAAGAAAACAACCTTATAAGTAACATCATGAAGAGGCTAGAGCCCTATATAGAAGAAATAAAAAATAAAGTAGAGAAACAGACAAACAAAAAATGGGAAGAACACTATAAAAAAAACTAGAGGAAAGGACAATTAAAGCAGAAGAAAACAATAAATCCTTGAATGAAAATCATGAAAAAGCAAGGGAGACAATCCAAGACCTGAAGAGGGAAATAGAAAAAATGAAGACGACACTAGCAGAAGGAATGTTGGAAATAGAAAATCTGCTTAAACAAACAGGAACTTCAGAGGCAAGTATAACCAACAGAATGCAAGAGATGGAAGAGAGGATCTCTGGTGTTGAAGATACGGTAGCAGAAATAGATTCATCAGTCAAAGAAAACACTAAAACCAACAAAGTCATGACCCAAAATGTCCAAGAAATTTGGGACACCATGAAAAGACCAAACCTATGAATAATAGGGATAGAGGAAGGAGAAGAATGCCAACGCAAAGGCACAGAAAATATATTTAACAAGATCATAGAAGAAAACTTTCCCAACTTAAAGAAGAAAATGCCTATGAAGATACAAGAAGCCTATAGAACACCAAACAGACTAGACCCTCCCAAAAAAGTACCCTCGCCACATAATAATTAAACAACTAAACATACAGAATAAAGAAAGAATATTAAGGGCAGCAAAGGAAAAAGGCCAAGTGACTTATAAAGGCAAACCCATCAGAATAACACCTGATTTCACAATGGAGTCTTTGAAAGCCAGAAGGACCTGGACAGATATAATGCAGACACTAAGAGACCATGGATGCCAGCCTAGACTAATATACCCAGCAAAACTTTCAGTCATCATAGATGGAGTGAACAAGAACTTCCAAGACAAAACCAGATTTAAACAATATGTATCCACAAATCCAGCCCACAGAAAGCACTAGAAGGAAAATTCCAACCTTAGGGAGACAGATACAACCATGAAAACACGGTCAATAGATAACACCACAGCAGTAAACACCAAAGAAGAGAAGTACACACACACACTACCACCAAAAAATAAGAATAACAACAGGAATGAACAATCACTGGTCATTAATATCCCTTAATATCAATGGACTTAATTTACCCATAAAAAGACACAGACTAACAGAATGGATATGAAAACAGGACCCATCTTTCTGCTGCATACAAGAAACACACCTCAAATTCAAAGACAGACACCTCCTAAGAATAAAGGGCTGGGAAAAGACTTTCCAATCAAATGGTCTTAAGAAGCATGCTGGTGTAGCCATCCAAATATCCAGCAAAATAGACTTCAAACTAAAATCAATCAAAAGAGATGATGAAGGACATTACATACTCATCACAGGAAAGATCCACCAAGATGAAGTTTCAATTCTGAACATTTATGCCCCAAACACAAGGGCACCCACATATGTAAAAGAAACATTACTAAAGCTTAAATCACATATAAAACCCCACACATTAATACTAGGAGACTTCAACACCCCACTTTCACCTCTGGACAGATTGGCCAAATTGAAACTTAACAAAGACATAATGGACTTAAATGATGTCATGGTACAAATGGACTTAATCGATATCTACAGAACATTCCACCCAAACAAAAAAGAATATACCTTCTTCTCAGCACCCCATGGAACCTTCTCTAAAATCGACCACATACTTGGCCACAAAGCAAATCTCAACAGATACAAAACAATTGGAATAATCCAGTGTGTTATTTCTATCAGACCACCATGGTTTAAAGTTAGATTTCAACAACAGAAAAAACTACAGAAATCCTACAATCTCATGGAAACTGAATAATGCTCAACTGAATCACCAATGGGTTAAGGAAGGAAATAAAGAAAGAAATTAAAGACGTCCTAGAGATCAATGAAAATGAATAAACCACATACCGAAACTTATGGGATACTATGAAAGCAGTGTTAAGAGGGAAATTCATAGCACTGAATGCACTCATAAAAAAGCTGGAGAAATCTCATGCTAGTGACTTGACAGCACACCTGAAAGCCCTTGAACAGGAAGAAGCAAAGTCTCCCAGGAGGAACAGACACCAGGAAATTATCAAATTGAGAGCTGAAATCAATAAAATAAAAATAAAGAGAACAATACAAAGGATTAATGAAACAAAGAGTTGGTTCTTTGAGAAGATCAACAAGATAGACAAGCCCTTATCCAAACTAACCAAAAGACAGAGAGAGAGCATCCAAATTAACAAAATCAGAAATGAAAAGGGGGATATAACAACAGACAATGAGGAAATCCAGAGAATCATCAGGATCAAAACCTCTACTCCACAAAACTGGAAAATCTAAAAGAAATGGATAATTTTCTGGATAGGTACCACATACCTAAGTTAAATCAAGACCAGATAAACCATTTAAATAGTGCAATAACCCCTAAGGAAATAGAATCAGTCATCAAAAGTCTCTCAACCAAAAAAAGCCCTGGACCTGATGGTTTCACTGCAGAATTCTACCAGATTTTCAAAGAAGACTTAATGCCAATACTCTTTAAATTGTTCTACACAATAAAAGCAGAAGGTATATTACCAAACTCCTTCTATGAGGCTACAATTACCCTGATTCCTAAACCAAACAAAGATGCAACAAAGAAAGAGAACTATAGACTGATCTCCCTCATGAACATTGATGCAAAAATACTCAAAAAAAATTCTGGCAAACAGACTCCAAGATCACATCAAAACAATTATCCACCATGATCAAGTAGGCTTCATCCCAGGTATGCAAGGGTGGTTCAACATACGAAAGTCTGTCAATGTAATACACCATATAAACAAACTCAAGGAAAAAAAACACAGGATCATCTCACTAGATGTAGAAAAGGCATTTGACAAAATCCAACACCCCTTCATGATAAAGGTCTTGGAGCGATCAGGAATACAGGGAACATACCTAAACATAATAAAGGCAATCTACAGCAAGCCAACAGCCAACATCAAATTAAATGGAGAGAAACTCAAACAATACCACTAAAATCATGAACAAGGCAAGGCTGTCCCCTCTCCCCCTACTTATTCAATATAGTACTTGAAGTTCTAGCCAGAGCTATAAGACAACACAAAGATATTAAGGGGATACAAACTGGAAGAAGTCAAGCTCTCCTTATTTGCAGATGACATGTTAGTATACATCAGTGACCCCAAAGATTCAACCAAGGAACCGATACAGCTAATAAACAACTTCAGCAACAAAGCAGGATACAAGATCAACTCAAAAAAATTAGTAGCCCTCCTATATATAATAGACAAACAGGCTGAGAAGGAAATCAGAGATACATCACCCTTTACAATAGCCACAAATGATATAAAATACCTTGGGGTTACTCTAACTAAGCATGTGAAGGACCTATATGACAAGAACTTTAAGTCCCTGAAAACAGAATTTGAAGAAGATGTCAGAAAATGGAAAGATCTCCCATGCTCATGGATAGGCAGGAATAACATAGTAAAAATGGCCATCTTACCAAAAGCAATCTACAGATTCAACGCAATTCCCATCAAATTACCAACACAATTCTTCACAGATCTGGAAAGAATAATACTCAATTTCATATAGAAAAAACAAAATTCCCAGGATATCCAAAAGAATCCTGTACAATAAAACAGCCTCTGGAGATATCACAATCCCCGACCTCAAGCTCTACTATAGAGCTACTATAATAAAAACAGCTTGGCACTGGCATAAAAACCAACATGTGGAGCAATGGACTCAAACTGAAGACCCTGACATTAACCCACACACCTATGAACATATAATTTTTAACAAAGAAGCCAAAAATGTACAATGGAAAAAAGAAAGCATTTCAACAAATGGTGCTGGCATAACTGGATGTCAATGTGTAGAAGGCTGCAAATAGATCCATATTTGTCACCTTGCACAAAACTTCAATCCAAGTGGATCAAAGACATCAACATAAATCCATCTACTCTGAACCTGATAGTAGAGAAAGTGGGAAGTACTCTTGAATGCATTGGCACCAGAGATCACTTTCTAAATATAACACCAGTAGCACAGACACTGACAGAAACAATCAATCAATGGGACCTGTTGAAACTGAGAAGATTTGTAGAGCAAAGGATATGGTCAACAAGACAAAGCAACAGCCTACAGAATGGGAAAAGATCTTCACCAACCCCACATTTGACAGAGGGCTGATAACCAGAATATATAAAGGACTCAAGAAATTAGACATCAAAATGCCCAACAGTCCAATTAAGAAATGGGTTATAGAACTAAACAGAGAATTCTCCACAGAGGAAGTTCAAATGGCTGAAAGACATTTAAGGAATTGCTCAACATCCCTAATTATCCAGGAAATGCAAATCAAAACGACTCTGAGATACCACCTTACACCTGTCAGAACGGCTAAGATCAAAAGCACAGAAGACAGCTTATGCTGGAGATGATGTGGAGCAAGGGGAACTCTCCTCCACTGCTGGGGGGAATGCAAGCTTGTACAGCCACTTTGGAAATCAATATGGCGCTTCTTAGAAAATTGGGAATCCATTTCCCCCAAGACCCAGCTGTAGCACTCTTGGGCATATACCCAAGGAATGCTCAATCATACCACAAGGGCATTTGCTCAGCTATGTTCATATCAGCATTGTTTGTAATAGCCAGAACCTGGAAACAACCTAGATGAGCTTCAACTGAAGAATGAATAAAGAAAATATGGTACATATACACAATGGAGTACTACTCAGCAGAGAAAAACAATGACATCATGAGGTTTGCAGGCAAATGGATAGATCTAGAAAAAAATCATCCTGAGTGAGGTAACCCAGACTCAGAAGGACAAACATGGTATGTACTCACTCATAGGAAGATACTAGATGTAAAACAAAGATGACTAGACTGCTACACAACTCCAGGGAGGCTACCTAGAAAATGGGACCCTAGGAAAGACGCAAGGATCACCCAATGACAGAGAAATGGATGAGATCTACATGAACAACCTGGACAACAGTAGAAGTAATGAAGGGCAAGTTTTGAGGGAAAGAAAGCTTAGGGAAGCAGGAGATCCCAGCTGGATCAAGAACAGAAATGGAGAATGAGGAATAACAAACCATGATAAATGAAGACCACATGAGACCAGGAATACGCAGAGTGCTGGAGAGGTCCCCAGAAATCCGCAATGATATATCCTCTGTAGTCTGCTGGCAATGGTAGAGAGAAAGCCTGATCTGACCTAGTCTGGTGACCAGATGGCCAAACACCCTAACAGTCGTCTGTCTTGGAACTCTCATCCAATAACTGATGGAAGTGGATGCAGAGATCCTCAGCCAGGTGCCTGGTGGAGCTCCAGGTATCCAACTGTTGAGAAAGAGGAAGGTCTGCAAGAGTGTGAATTGTTGTATCCAAGATTGCAAAAAGCACAGGGACAAATAGCCAAATGAATGGAAGCACATGAATTATGAACCAAAGGCTGTGGAGCCCCCAGCTGGATCAGGCCCTCTGGATAAGTGAGACAATTGAATAGCTTGATCTGCTTGGGAGGCACCCAGTCTGTGGGACCAGGATCTGTCCTTAGTGCATGAGCTGGCTGTTTCAAACCTTGGGCTTACACAGGGACACTTTGCTCAGTCTGGAAGGAGGTGACAGGACCTGCCTGTACTGAATCCACCATGTTTAAATGAATCCCAGGGGTGCCTTGATCCTGGAGGACATGGGAATGGAGGGGAGGGCCTGGGGGAAGGTAGGGGTAGGAGCAGGAGGGAGGAGGACAGGGGAACCCATGGCTGATGTATAAAATTTAAAACACATAATAATAAATAAAAAATTATGTATTAAAAAACAAATAAATAAATAATTTTAAAAATAATAAAAAAGAACATTCATTCTATTCTGCCAGTGCTGACATCATCTACCTTTTTCATTTTTCATACAGTAAACTGTCACCCCACTAAAGGGCATCTCCACCTTCCTCTAGCTCCACAGTCTTGGGTGAGTATTATTTACTTTCTCTGGGAATGTATCTACTTTAGGAAGCACTAAGTAGTGGAATCAAAACAGCAGAACAAACAAACAAAAATGCTTGTCCTTTTACAGATCAAATTGAATACTGATCAGTGCTCCACTGTCTGCAACTAGCCAGTCATCTATCTGTGCACCCTTTTGAAGATTCTTTCTTTTTTGGGGGGGGGTGGATTAGTAGAGCTATGAACATGAATCTATAGATATCTGAATTAATCTCTGCTTCTGGGTCTTGAGGACACATATGGAGAAGCAGAATTGACAGATCATATGTTAATTATTCATGAAATAGCCTTTTCTAAAGCTGCCATTTTGTATTCCCACATAGCATGTAAAAGTATTTCTCCTCATGCCCAAACTTGGCTTTTCACATTTGTATTTAACAAGGCACAGCTCTGTAAGTATAAAGTGGTATATCACCACAACTTGGGTTTGCATTTGCCTAATAATTGATACTATGTGTCTTACCCACTGCAGTGCAACCTTTGCCTTGGAGAATGACTAATTAGATAGATCAGCGAGTGATTGTAAGGGAAAGTAAAAGGAGAATTAACTGATCAAGAAGGAATGAGCATGCCCCATGGTGTCAAGAAGTGTTGCAAACATCACCACAGAAGGCATAAAAATTTATTAGAATTAGTACATCGAAAGATGCCAGCAGATTCTCTAAATTTTATCTTAACTAAAGGGGGTTAAATTACAAGAAGAAGGTAATGATTTGGGAAGCGGCAGTGGGCTATTATTCATAAGGGCTCTAAAGAAAGTTATCAAACCATTTAAGTAGCTGAAGACGTAAAACTACAGTTAGAAAAGGGAAAATTCTGCAACACAGAGACAAAAGCATGGGATCATAGGAAGGCTGATAGCATAACTGGGGTTGTGGATGCGACTTGAGCTTGTAGCTACCAGTACCATGTAAGAGCTCCCGGATAAGATAGCACATTGGGCTCTATTCTAAGTTACATGAGAGGCCTGGGAAAGTTTTAGGAAGAAATGTGAAATGTTCAAATTAGTTTGGGTGGAGCATAAATTATACACAAATGTATGGGAATAGAAGACCAGTTTGTAGCTAGGCCTCAAGAGGGGCAGGTGCAGAGGTGACAGCTACCCAGGCTCAGGAAGTCTAGGAGAGGAGAACCATAGCAGGTGGAAGTGAAGCTGAGGTCTTATGTTCCCAAGGAATGGGACACTGAAAGAAGAGGAAAGATACAAAGATTTACTAAGAAGTCTGCTTTAGATGTATAAAATTTGATGTCTGCTATAATGAGAGATGATCAGATGGGTTATCTGGAGATACTTGAAATACAAAGAGACTGGATATGGAGATACAGAAGATTTGTCATTAGTTTAATGGTGGTATGGATAATGGTTAAGACTATATTTAATCTCAAGGTGGGGATGAGATCACCAGATGAGAGAAGAATGGGGAAAGCCCAACACAGAGCTCTAGAAAAGTCTGAAAGAGAGGGATTGAAAAGTAGAGAGATTTGCATTTCCCTGATTATTAGGGATGTTGAGCAATTCCTTAAATGTCTCTCAGCCATTTGTGCTTCCTCTGTTGAGAATTCTCTGTTTAGCTCTATAGCCCATTTCTTAATTGGACTGTTGGGCAATTTGATGTCTAATTTCTTGAGTTCTTTATATATTCTGGATAGCAGCCCTCTCTTAGATGTGGGGTTAGTGAAGATCTTTTCTCATTTGGTAGGCTGTCACTTTGTCTTGTTGACCATGTCCTTTGCTCTACAAAAGCTTTTCAGTTTCAAGAGCTCCCATTGATTAATTATTTCTGTCAGTGTCTATGCTACTGGTGATATATTTAGAAAGTGATCTCTGGTACCAATGCATTCAAGACTGCTTCCTACTTTCTCTTTTATCAGGTTCAGAGTAGCTGGATTTATGTTGAGGTCTTTGATCCACTTGGACTTAGGTTTGGTGCAAGGTGATAGATATGGATCTATTTGCAGCCTTCTACACATTGACACCCAGTTATGCCAGGACCATTTATTGAAGATGCTTTATTTTTTTCCATTGTACATTTTTGGCTTCTTTGTCAAAAATTATATGTTCATAGGTGTGTGGGTTAATGTCAGGGTCTTCAATTCAACTCTGAGATACCACCTTATACCTGTCAGAATGGCTAAGGTTAAAAACACTGAAGACAGCTTATGCTGGAAAGGATGTGGAGCAAGGGGAACTCTCCTCCACTGTCAGTAGGAATGCAAGCTTGTACAGCCACTTTGGAAATCAATATGGTACTTTCTTAGAAAATTGGGAATCAATCTTCCCCAAGACCCAGCTATAGCACTCTTGGGCATATACCCATGGAATGTTCAATCATACCACAAGGGTACATGCTCAGCTATGTTCATAGCAGCATTGTTTGTAACAGCCAGAACCTGGAAACAACCTAGATGACCTTCAACTGAAGAATGGATAAATAAAATGTGATACATATACATAATGTAGTACTACTCAGCAGAGAAAAAACAATGACATCATGAGGTTTGCAGGCAAATGGATGGATCTAGAAAAAAAATCATCCTGAATGAGGTAACCCACACTCAGAAGGACAAACATAGTTATGTACTCACTCATAGGAGGATACTAGATGTAAAACAAAGATGACTAGACTGCTACACAACTCCAGGGAAGCCGCCTAGAAAACGGGACCCTAGGAAAGACACAGGGATCACCCAGTGACAGAGAAATGGATGAGATCTACATGAGCAAACTGAACATGAGGAGGGCAGTAATGAAGGGCAAGGGTCGAGGGAAAGAGCTTACGGGAGCAGGAGATCCCAGCTGGATCAAGAACAGAGAGGAAGAACAAGGAAAGAGAGACTATTATAAATGAAGACCCCATGGGAATAGGAAGAAGCAAAGTGCTAGAGAGGTCCCCAGAAATCCACAATGATACCTCCACAATAGAATACTGGCAATGGTCAAGAGAAAGCCCAAACTGACCTACTCTGGTGATCGCATAACCAAACACCCTATCTGTCACGGTAGAACTCTCATCCAATGACTGATGGAAGCAGATGCAGAGATCCATGGCCAGGCTCCAGGTGAAGCTCCACGAGTCCAATCTGAAGATAGATGAAGGATTGTATGAGCGAGAATTGTTGAGACCATGACTGGAAAAAGCACAGGGACAAATAGCCAAACTAGTGGAAACACATGAACTATGAACCAAAAGCTGAGGAGCCCCCCCTGAACTGGACCAGGCCCTCTGGATAAGTGAGACAGTTGATCAGCTTGAACTGTTTGGGAGGCCCCCAGGCAGTGGGGCCTGGACCTGACCTTAGTGCATGAGCTGGCTATTTGGAGCCTGGGGCCTATGCTGAGACAATTTATTCTGAAGGCAGGAGGGGACTGGCCCTGTCTCGACATAATCTACCAGGCTGAGCTGAATCCCCAGGGTAGTCCTTGCCCTGGAAGAGATGGGATTGAGGATGGAATGGGGGGAAGGTGAGGGGAGCAGGAGGAGGGAGGACCGGGGAATCCCTAGCTGATATGTAAAATTAAATTAAATTATAAAAATAAAATAATAATAATAACAATAATAAATAATAATAATAAAGAAATGTAGAGAGAAAACATCTGTGCAAATGCCAGTAAAGGAGAGGTTAAGAGGAATGTAGAGCCTGGAGTGAAGTGGAGAAGAAGGGACAAAGAAGAGTAAATAAGAGAGTCCAGGGAGATCCGGACATACTCCAACCATGACCTTCATTCACCCAGCACATAGAAAGCTTCAGCTTTAGTCAGAAGTTACTATCAATGTTCACCTTCTCAAGGTCCTGCTGAAACCAAATGGAAATAATTTCAATTTGTATTGAATAGCATCATGTTCCATTTCTATGATATTCTGCTGCCATCTGTAATTTAACCATATGATATACAAACTCCATGTCCTAGAGTTCAAAATTAGCTATTAAACATAGGATATATTCTTGAGTTACACTTAAAACTGTTAACCATCAGTCTTACCTAAAAGCAAATCTAACTTCAATTAACCCAAACACTTTCCAGCTAAGTAGATACCTTTTAATTAACTGCTTTATTTTTGCTTTTAATTAAATGGTCAAGCAACCTAAAGCATTACTTAGAAAAGCACTACATATTTGTAGTGCAATCTGATTTCTAAAGTCTACTTCCATAGTCTCAGATCCTGTTGGATTATATACTCAAGACAATTGATGGAAAACTAAAACTGAGCTTTTAAACAGTGAGCTAATTTCCTCAAAGGAATGGCTTCATGATCTCCTCCCTCTCTATCTCTGGAAAAGTTTTGTATGTTTTATATTCCTACATGATTGTGGCCACTGATAAGGTGAATAGTAAAAGCCACCCCAATTATTGAGGTTATATGATACAAGGGCCCCCACACTCACACACACCACTGAAACAGTGACAGAAAGTGGAAATCCTCTTTGCCTTATTTCAGTGTGATATGCAGTAAAATGGGAGGAGACATGCAAAAGCATACCCTGTGACTCACACTCAGATGTAGGAAGATGAGAAGGTATAATGAGGAATGTTACATGATGCTTGCTGTTCTTTGGAAAGTTTATAAAGTGCTGTTGCCTCTTCAAGACGTTGCATATTAGCTGGGGCTTAGAGACAAAACGATACCAGGTCAGATATCTGTTGTGTTAGGAGAAAATGCCCTGATGAAGAGCTGAGGTTATCTGTTGGCTACCCATGGTCAATGGATGACAGTAACAGTAACAGGTGTTCTTGTCTGTGTTATTGACAGGAAAGACCCCAAAGGAAATATTGAAACAATAGTCCTCACTAGAAAGAAGAATCCACCATGAACATGAATATCAACAACCATGAGTAATGACAGATAGCAAGCCCCAGAGAGAGCCACAAAGTGACACAAAATTGGACATATCACAGTAGATTTAGCCAGACATCATTCAATCTATGTTATTCACTCATCCCCTATCCCCATGGGCAAAAAAATGGCATTTTAGAGAAATAAAGTAATTATATAAAATCATGAGTGTTTGCCTGAAAATGTGGAGCTTCTTGAACTAGGGTTCTTGCTCTATGGATTCATTATCATTAGCTGATAATTTAGAATTTTCATCACCACTAAATAGAGTGAGAAATGAGGATGAAAATGAAGTAACTTCAGAAATGAGAAGAAGCAGTTACATCAATTGGAAAATAACTATACTTACTTTGCATAGCAGAATGGTAGTGAGTGAATTGTTTTGCTATGGCACTGATAAGAATTTTAGTTCTTCAAGATAAAATTTGTCCATGTGTCATAAGACTACACCACCACTTCTCCTTCCTGATCAAGTCTGTCCCTTGTAGTTTCCTAGTACATATCAGGCTCCCAAACTCTGTTCCTTCCTTCCATTTTATAAGCCAGTGTTCTTTCTCTTGTCTTCCCACTATTTTCCTCCTCCCAATAGGTTGCCCATGCCCAGGTAGTCAGCTCTAGGCTGTTAAAATAGACACCCACTGGACTCAGTAATAATACACACATACACACATTGTACATATATGTATATTACACTTTAGTACATATACTATATATAGTATACTTGAGATATATATATATATATATATAGTATATATATATATATTTCAGGACAAAATGTTATCTATCTATCTATCTATATGTATGTATGTATGTGTAGTGAGGATGGTAGAGGGGCACAGGAGGAGTTGTAACAAGTAGGGAGAGTTTGATATAATAAATTTACATTGTATCCATGTATGAAACAAATGATTCATGAATATATAAATAAATAAAACTGAAAGACATGTGAAACAAGAAAATTGTCAGTTATTAATTTGATTATTTATTTGGCATCTCATTAATCTCTGTTTTAATCTTTATTATTTTATTTTTATATCTTTTAATTATGTTTCTGTTTTTAAACATTTAATGTGAAGTATGGGGCTCATTAATTTTTTAAAAAACATTTCTTTTGATTCCTTGCTCTATTAAGAGATAGAGATATTTTTACTGGGGATCTATGATCACCAAAAAGTGATTCTGAATGTGTGGCTCCTAACCCAGCAGCAGCATCAGTCCCTAAATCTCAATAAAAATGTAATTACTTCTTATCACCATAAACCAAATAAAGACTAGAAACCTTTGGACTACAGCTCATGCCTCCAAATGATATTTATGCTACTTCATTTTCGAAAAATGCTTTTCTCCAAGAATGGTGGATGCTACACAGGAATTACAATAGCTGATGAAGGATTACTGGCATCTGGGAGGAAGTAGACAAAATAAAAAAATAAAAATAAAAATAATGATACTCAGCCTTCCAGCTCCTCTTGAAACAAGGATAGCTCATGCTCTACATAGACTTCCACCTGTTACAGGATTTGTTAAGTGACATCAATTGCATTAAGTTATTGTTTTATTATTTGTATATGCCCATCTGATTACTCCATTCCATTTGATGAATAGATTCTCTTTCCTCTATTGGATTAGCCTACATTTTTTTTCAAACAGTGGTTAGCTTTTCATGTGTGGTTTTTAGTTTAGAATAGTCTATTCAGTTGTACTGGTTTATGAAGTTGCCCCTGTGCCATGACTACACTGCTTTATTAATAATAATTGCTATATAGTAGTACTTAATATTAGAAGAGATTCCTTATACTTTACTCCTTTTATAATGGCTTAATTATCATGTCTGTGGTTTTACACAGCAACTATATAACATCATTGACCACATGTGCAAGATAGACCAATAGGATTTGATTCTAATTCCGTCCAAGCTTATCTGTCAATTCTGCTGTCATCTTCTCTGTTGCATAATCACTGACCATATCATAGCTCAGTGCTTCCCAACTTGTAGAAGGTCACATTGTATCACCCGTACTCACTTTTTAATATTGCTCTACCTCAACTTTCTGAATTTCCTTCACACAAGTCCATTGTCTCCTGTATTTAATAAGAACCATTAACATTACTATTTTTACTTCAGGTAAAAACTGAAGTAAAGACTGGCTAGACATCCCATCTTAGGTTCTTGGTCAGGTACTTCTCCACACACACAGTAATTATTTTAAATGTGTGTCTGTTTTTACAAATACCTTTTCCTGATACCATATCATAGTGGATGAACCAATTCCCTAACTCACAGAAAACAAATGAGTTTCCTTTTTTTTTTTTTTCATAAATGCTTGGCTACACCTACACACTGCCCAAAGACTACTTGGTCAGTCTCCATCCCTTACACACCTACAATGTATCTTGACTGAAAATAACCTCGATCACACACTTAAACATCCTATTTGTTTTGTTTTATTGTTGAGACATGGTCTCATTATGTTGCCTTCATTGCCTTGGAACTCACTATGTAAATTAGCCTGGTGTCAAATTCTGCATGTCTCTGTCTTGATGGGGGCCCTAATTTTTGCAGTTTCACCAGCGATGAAATATTTCTTAGGGTTCACTATCTTCTCTGGTAGAGACAATGCTAATAGCTTCCATTTTACCTTTCCAACCACAATAGCCCTTACATCACAGGTCAGGAAACCAATATGGGTATGTACATCTATCTATCCCAATTATATGCACTGGAACTGGAGAAATAACCACTGTAGCATATGTTCATGGACCCACTGGACCTACTGTGAGTCAAGCTTCAAACAACCCTCCATTAATCAACTAACCTCCCTAAGATTCTACTTCAACTAGTGGTCCACAATATTTCTTGGGATAACACACACACACACACACACACACACACACACACACACACACACTCAAACAAAATCAGCATTTATTCAAAACTCTCAGGTAGTTTATTAAGGTCTTTTCACAGGGGAACCTAGCTGACCATTCTTTGAAGGGGTTCTGGGTCTTCAAACAGGCTCATCAAGAAAAATGTTCATTTGCCAATATTCCCAGTTGCTTCAGTTCAGTGCAGCCTTCCTTAAATTTGTTTGAGAATTTATTTTTACTTACATAAATAAAAGAAAAATAGAATAAACTTCTTACCTATTTCTTTCCTGGAAACACCATGACAGATATAGCCAGTGCCAAAGGCCCATAGGAGTCATGAGACCACAAAAAGCACTTGGCCTACATGGCCCACTATAGGCCAGGCCATTAGGGACATTGCTTTGCCTGTACTGGGATTAAAGTTGTGCAGGACCAGAATCTCTTAAGGAAGTTTGTTGACTTTTACTGTGTTCTACCATATAATATTCTTACTTAAGATCTGACTCCTATGAAAAGAAATAACAATATTCAGCACTACAATCTTGCTTTGGCTATTGTGCTATCACTTTCTATTTTGAATCTCATAAACAGCAGCTCCCAGTCTTATCTTACTGGCATGCCAAATGATTGGTTACTTTCTCATTTCTCCACTTCCATTACCTAACACTGCCCTAACTCACGTTTTTGGTTTTTTTTTTTTTTGTCTTTTTTTTTTAACTATGTTAGACACTTTATGCTGCTTCTTATGCCTTGAGAGGTTTCTATAATCTCTGTCCTTGCAATCCATCATCTCACTCTGAAATTTCCATTTTGCTCTACACATTTAGTTACCTGTGCTGCCTCCTATTAAATGGCATCCTTGTCTGGAGCCCTCTTTCCTTTTTTATTTCTTAACATTCTCAAAAATTTTACTACTTCCAACTTGATAACTAGACATGAAATTTCTTCAAAAATTAAAAACTCAGCCTAGTCTAAAACTATTTTTATTTTACCAGACTGTTCTCCATATTCTAGTTTCAACAACTAGACTTCCAGTTGTCATAGCTAAAACTAAAGAGTGACTACAACATCTCCTTCCCATCTCTGCAGTGAAAAGAGACCAGCAGCATGTCATTTCTCCTGATACTGCCTTCCATCATCAACTCTACTTAATTCTCTCCGTGCTCAAGTTATCGTTGTGGTTCATTATTTAATCCTGCTTCATTTTACCCACAAAAGCAATCATGGAGTCTACTTCCCTTTACCAATCCAGTATTAACCTTGCAGGCTTCTCCATGAAATTTCAGATCAATGTAAAAGTGTGAAGTTTTTCCTATCCTGTACACCTCTAGCAGGAAATTAAAGGATATTTAGTGCTTTTAATTTCATGTGTGTGCATTCCTTGTATAAAATTACGGGTTTCACTATGGTATTTCCATAAAAGTATATCCAGTGTGTGGACCTCATTCATCAACCTTTGTTGACCTCCTCTTTATTCCTGATGATTGATCTACTCTCCTCCCAAATATATTTCTGTTTGTGCATGTGTGTGTGTGTGTGTGTGTGTGTGTTTCTATTAGAGTCTCGCTTCTCTTAATATGATAATAACACTTTCTATTCATTTTCCTGAAAAAAATATAATTTCATTTATTCTTACAGCTTTAAAAACCTCTATCATGAATATAAATCCCATATTTTCTTTCTTATTTTTTAAATGGAAGCCAGCTTATTCCATATTTTGTCTATTACAGTGTTACAATAAACATGAATGTACAAGTAGACTGATCTACACTTTCTACACCCACCTGATTTTCAACGAAAGTCCCATGTGTGCAGGGGTGTGTGTGTGTGTGTGTGTGTGTGTGTGTGTGTGTGTGTGTAAAAGTCACTATTTTCATAAAATGGTGTTGGAAATACAGGATATCTACATGTTTTGTTTGTTTGTTTTTAATAGCCAGGCTTACTATGTTTCCTCTGTAAACCCTCAGAATCTAACTTTACTGAAGCACTGGTGCCATATGAGAGGCTAAAACCCCTTCAAATACTTGTTGATTTGCTAGTCGTTTTTATCAAGTTTCACCTACCATATATTCCCCTTCATTCTTCAGGGCTCAGTTTTAATTATCAAGTAGTAAGAAAACCTTCCGTCACTCTCACAGGAAGTCTGCTGAAATTTTCCTGTGTGGTCATGCAAAAGTCTTTATGTTTTCTTATGGTTACTTTGCTTATTTTGTAACTGCTTTTCAGCTATTAGTCTACCAAATTCACTATATCCTCTAGTAACACAAAAACCTATGTATGTTTCTAAAAATGAGTATTGTCATGGCCGTAGACACCAAATATCTCATTTTATGTGAGATATTAAAGGTAGCTAAGAAACTAATACATGCCACTATAACTCAGATCCAAGGATGACATCTTTTAGTGGACTCTGATGAGAGATGAGTATATAGTACAAGGGATGTTTATGATTTGGGCTTGAAATGACAGAGAGTGCCATAACAGAAGAAGAAGAGATACTGTCAAAGAGGGTATGTACATGACTAATTAATGGGTATAAAATGTGTGTAATCATTCCATTTCAGCCAGCTAGTTGGATGTAACAGTATATCTTGTAAGTAGAAACATTAGTGTACTGGGACATAAGAATGTGAATGGGATGTTACAGATTCTCATGGAAAACTCCTAATACCCTTCAAGGAATTCAGCCCACAGATATTCATGAACTATCTCAGCATGGTGACAGAGGTGGCTTTTAATAACTTCTCTTTATTATAGTGTAAAATAATAGCCTATAGTGATTTCAGGTTTGGCATGAAGATGATAGGTAGTGATGTCCATAACTAAACACAAAAGTAACATAACATGGATGAAAGTTAGAACAATTGAATACTCAGAAATATACATATGGAACTGGACTTCAGCTTAGGAGGCTTCAGACTTTCATAGATGCTTCAAATGATGTAAAGCATTTTATTTTCACATATTTTCAATCAGAAGGAATATATTTTACTATGAATTTTGAAAGTGGTAACATAGAAATAAGAACTGTTCTCATCGAGAGAGAGAATGCAATTTTCTGTGCATGGTTTTAACTTCTGTATGCTAAATGATCATGCCAAACTATGCAATTTTGTTATTGAGTTAAATAATCAATCAAGCATAAGGCTAGAAAGTATGCTGTATTCAGTCTGGAAAGGCATACTATTTTTACAAAATTGAAATGGAATAAAGAGTTAATAAAGCAATTGAAAGCTAAAAGTTTTTGCTAAAATATTTTAGAATGATTATATTAAATGTATTGGGCTTTTAAGAGCTGGATGGAATTCATATGCTTAACAGAATATTATTCCTAATTCCCCAGACACTGGAAACTGATACCTTACATGTGTTCACAGTAGCAGTTAGAACATAGTACATATACCCATAGAGAAACACAAACAGATTTATAGTAAGCATTCTAGATTTACTTGAATACTAAAGGGTCATTGTTTCATATTTCCTTAACACTAAAAGCTATGATGCATATCAAATAAAATAAGAATGCAATGCAGAATCTACAATCTTATCTTTGCAGATATAGCTAGAAACTTGTGAGAATTTTAGCTGGGGAAGATTAATAAGGTTAAGAATGTTGTTCTTCCTGCCAATTCAGCTGCTGCCCTGTCCCTTATCTCTCTAGCTATCTAGTGGTAAAAGTTCCTTACCCTTTTTTTTTTTTTTGAAAAGCCATCTTCTCTAATCTTCACAGGCTGTATTTCTCAGCTCCTTGTCTGCCCTTCCTCTTATGTGAGCTTTCTTGTCATGTAGAATTCTCTTTTGATAGCTAAGAATAGTGAGAGCCACTGGACCCTGAACCAGCAGCGACATATAGCATGTAACAAATTTTTCTGTCTTAACTACTTGAAAAGATCTTTAATATGTGATTTTACATTCATCTTTCTATACATAAGATGGAACAATGCATATTACCATTTCTAAACCCAATTTAGACATATTTTAAAAATGATATGCACATATTGAAAAGACAAATGTTCTCTAAATTTTCTAAAGCCTATGTGGAGTTTTGATATCCAGTTCTTAATTTCCCTCCGTTGTTGTATTGGCCACTCACCTCATGCACCTCTGCTATAACTCTTGTCCAGGCTCTTGCTAGTGCAATTGTTTGCTTTCTTTCCCCAGTTATTTCACCCTCTTCACCACCCTCCAATTACCAGAACAACTTACAAAACCCACTGTAAATTAGAATTCTCCCCGGTAAGAGTAGAAAGGACAACTTCTCCAAAGCCATTGTAATTGGGTCACTCCTCTTTGCATTCTACACTGAGACCCTTCATTAAGTCACGCAAGAGGATTGTGGGAACAGGGGCAAAGAAAATAACAAGAGAAGAAAAACACCTCCAGATTCTACAATAAGGAAAGTGATTGTACAGCAAGTTTTACATGTAAATTAACCATGTGATGCAATTTCATTAAGCACTCAAGAAAGAATGATGTGCTGTAACAAGAGGGATGAAGGCTTCCTGGATATGACAGAAGTTCAAAATGTTCTTTTCTGGGACATCACGGATGACACACATCTGTATAGTTTGCTTCTAAACAGATAATAATTTTCACCTTTATTTTCTGAAACTCTCTACACAGTATATTTCTCTTATTTTTTGGCCCATTCTTTATTTTTGTGTCCCTACAAGGTGTTCCAAACTAACATAGAATTTCAAATATCTAACTTAAAATTATTAGTTATATTTTTGATCTTAGACAGTTTTACCCCAAGATACATGTGAAGATTGCCTAGAAGTTGTTAATTGTATATTTATGTGTTAAAAATCATTTCCCTTTATTAGTTATGCATACCCCATCCTCACTTTGCTCTGGAATCTGGATGACTGAGATTCTACAATTATATCAAAGAATTCTTTGCTGTCTATCGCTATAAATCAATTTTGTGCAATGAGAGGTAGCGGGGTTGAGAGAATAAAAGGGAAAAGAAGCCCTCCTCCCCATGAGTCAGATATCTGATCTGCCTGTTTGCTTATCTGATGCTTTGAAACTTATAGCTATCCCTTCCCATATCCTTGAACTTCAGCCATTTATCACTACAATTCTGTCATGTCCCCAGGGCACACCACAATATCTTTATTAATTTCTAAAAATCTGGCAAAGCCTCTATAACAGTTTCTTCTCAGCACTTTTCTTAAATTGCTGATTTAAATGTAGCAAAAACCACTGATATGTCTCTTGATTCTAAGAAATAATCTTTTAAACATTTCATGCATGTCTACAATATATTTTGGTCATGTCCACGCTCATCATTCTCTCTTTTCAAATATTCCAGCTCCAAAATATACATCTCAAATTCCTCTCCTCTGTTTTTATGTATTACTCACTGAGTCCTCTTAGGACTTTCTCTCTCTCTCTCTCTCTCTCTCTCTATCTATCTATCTATCTATCTCTCCATATATATTAGAGATATTTATATAAAGAGATATATGTATATCCCTATGTGTATATGTACATATACACAAATATATGTGGATACAAACATATAAATATACCCATATGTGTGTGAATATATGTGTGTGTGTGTATTTACGCATGAGTATGTGATCATTTGCTGATGTATAGACAATTTACCTATATCTGTCAAAGAAACGTGACTCTGCCTGCACAACATTCAACAATTACCAATAACCATCTAAGGGTATATTATTGTGACCTTCCCCCACACCAAGCTGAAAGTTTTAACTGGTTTGAACTTGTGTAGGTAAACCACAACTTCCAAACTGGTTGGGTTTCATAAAACTTCTTCATGTACTCTTGGTTTTTTTAACCCTTGCTTCCTTCATTCCTGCTTAAACACTTAGTTGCCATTATCCCTCCCCTATTCTTTCACATAACACCATATATACAAAATATCCATTTAAAAATCTGTTAATTGGGTTGCAAGATCATAGATTTCCATGTAGCTTGTTCATCCACACTTTATTTCCCATCCCTATCACTTCTCTATCTGCTGAACTCTCTGTCCCCAGTATTCCCCTTCTCTACATTCATTTGCCTATATTTTACTATCCACACTACCTAAATGCTTTCACCTTCCTTCCTTCCTTCTACACGTACTCTAGGCTAAAGACACAAAATAAAAGATTTGGAGCTAGCACCCATATGTGAAAGAGAGCACATGGCGTTTGTACTTTTGGCTGGGTGATTTCATCTAGAATAGTTTCCTAATTCTACCTTTTCATCAGCAAAATTTACATTTAAATTTTTTCTTTACAGCTAAGTAATATTCTACTGTGGATATGCACCACACTTTCCTTATCCATTTATCTATTGATGGGCATCTAGGTAAATTCTGCTTCCTAGATTTTCTGAAGATAGATATGCAATTATCCCTGTAGTAAGATATAAATCTTTTGGGTATACATGGGTCACACAATTGTTTTATTTCTATTTTGTTTCTGTTGCTTTTGTTTTGTTTTGCTAATTTTTGGAAACTTCCAGACATATTTCCAAAGTAGAAGTTTCCTTTGCTGTACAGAAGCCTTGTTTCATGAGATACCATTTGTCAATTGTTTGACGTATTTCCTTTGCCACTAGAGTCCTCTTCAGAAATTCATTTAAGTTGACAGCTTTTTAAAGTGGGGTGAAAGTTAGGAAGACAACTCAGTGAGTAAAGGCACTTGCCACCAAGCCCTGGGCCTCAGTTGGATTTCTAGGACCTATACAACGCAAAGAGAGAACTGACAAGTTGTTCTCAAACAACTACAAGAGGGCTGTGGTATGTATGAACATCTCTCTGCCATACACATATATCCTGCATCTGCACAACAAAATAATAATAATAATAATAATAATAATAATAATAATAATAATAATAAACAATAATAAGGATGGTGGTGATGAAAGGATGAGAAAACAGAACAGAAAATGTTTGTCCCTGCACCATCCCAGCAAAGACTAAAGGACGAAAAGAAGAAAGACAGGAAGGAAGGGAGGGTGGAAGGAAGGAAGGAATGTAGGAAGAAAGACAGGCAGGAAGCAAGGGATAGAGGGAATATAGGAGCCCAGCTAAGAGACTGGCTCCTACATTTTACCACAGGGTACTCTTGAGGAGTGAGGGATAACAGATATTAGATAGAAGGATAGAGAGGAGGGGAACAGATAGAAACAGGATAGCCTCAGGAAGGCCTGAATCCTTATCCTCCAACCCCTTCTGTCTGCTGTGAGATGTTCTGTATGCTAAATGTGTTGCTCTGATTGATTAATAAATAAAACACTGGTTGGCCAGTAGCCAGGCAGGAAGTATAGGCAAGACAAGGAGAGAGGAGAATTCTGGGAAGTAGAAGGCTGAGGCAGAGAGACCCTGCCAGCTGATACCATGAAAAGGTGTTAAGATACTGGTAAGCCACGAGCCATGTGACAACTTATAGATTAATAGAAATGGGTTGATTTAAGATATAAGAACAGTTAGCAAGAAGGCTGCCATGGCCATACAGTGTATGTATAATATAAGCACCTGTGTGTTTATTTTATAAGTGGGCTACAGGACTGTGGGGGCTTGGCAGGACCCGGAGAGAAGCTCTCCAGCTACATCTGTCTCTTCTAAAAGGCCTTTTATAGGAATGCCAAGGGGTGGAACAAAAGACTTTTCCCTAGCACAGCCAAGTGCAGACCCTTCCAATCATCTGGTAACCACACGTGGTCAAGCAATCTTCTAATGCAGTTCTGCTGGGTGAAGCAGGCTCAGATCTCACTAGCCTCCACAAGGGAAGAAGGAAGAGACAGAGGACGAAAAGGAAACAAGGGGAATGGAGACGAAATTTTTTTTAAGGAAGAAAAAATAAAGTATGTTCTCCATATTTTTCCCTGACAAAGATGTATGTTCAATGTGACAAATCGCCATAATTTCTTTTTCCATCTCGCAGATAAGAGTAGGATACACAGAACATCAGCATATTCAGTTTGCTGACAGGGTAGGGATTATTGTTTTTCAAATTACAGCCTGATGAATGGAGACAATTAAGATCTTAGTTCTTTGTATATAATGGTCCTAGTATGTCCCTAAAGATTGTTTGCTAGGCTGTACCATCTATTTATTTTCTGCAGTCTGTACCTTTCCTTGGAAGTTCATTTTATAAGATAATAATTGCTTGTTCTTGGAAGATATCTGGGCCCCAAATTAATCTTAACTTTTTGAGCTATTTCCTTTTTGTCACAGATTGATCTTATTTACAAAAATGATATGCTACACATAAATTCTTTGAGTGATATATATTTTCATGTTTATGTAGTTACTTGTATGTGAATGTAAACAGTATTTTTAATTGTTTTAAATCTTATTTTGTTTGTTATAATAAATTGCACTTTAGAAAAAGATAGTTGTGGAACCTGCGTGGGACCAGACTAGACCCTATACATATGGGAGAGAGATGTGTAGCTGGTTCTGTTTGAGGGGCCCCTGGCAGTGGGATCAGGATCTATCCCTGGTGCATGAGCCAGCTTTCTGGATCCCATCACCTATGGTCAAACACTTTGCTAACCCTTGATGCAGCGAGGAGGGGCTTGGTCCTGCCTCAACTGAATGTAGCAGGCTTAGCTGTCTCCCCATGGGAGAACTTACCCTTTTAGAGGAAGGGGTGAGGAGTGGGGGGGTAGTGATGGGGGGAATAGGAAGAGGGATGAGAAGGAAATGTGTGGTTGGTATGTAAAATGAACAAATAAATTTAAAAAAGAAAAACAAAAAAGTAGCTTGTGAAAACTATAAGAATTACTCCATGCTGGGCAGTGGTAGTGCACACCCTTAATCCCAGGACTTGGGAGGCAGAGGCAGGTTGATCTCAATGAGTTCAAGGCCAGCCTGGTCTACAAAGCAAGTTCCAGGATAGCCGGGACTTATACAGAGAAATCCTGTCTCAAAAAACAAAAGCAAGCAAACAAAAAAATCCAAAGCCTTCCTTTTCCACAAATCATTACCTGGAACTTACTCAGAAATTGAGCCCTTTCACAGAAAGAACAAAAATAAACAAACAAACAAACAAGCAAACAAAAACACTGCAAAACTACTCCTGCTTTATGTTTTATCTTATAAATTACCAAAATAAGTTCTTATAAGGTATTTGAAAATAATTTATTCAGTCTTAAGTTTTTGTCATACATAACATTGCTAGATTATGCAGATATTTTTCTCCTAAAAGTAAGTTTGAAAACCTCACTAGCTATGACCATGTATCACGTAAATCTGTAAACCTTGGGAAGTAAAGAAAATAAGTGAAACTTAACAAGTATATTCCCTTTTTGCAATAACGTGGTCATTATGTTAACACATTAGCAAAACTATTATTTTAAGACTATTTACCCAAACTTCTTGCCTTTTCCCCTATAACAGTGAGAGAGAAAATTTTTATTATATTTTTATGTATAAGAGTATTAATGCCTCCTTGAAAACCCCAGGAAGCCCAGTTTTATCATGCTATTTTTAATGGTATAAAATGGATTAGTTCATCACCAATAGAATTATAAAAACAGCTATCAAAGGATAATTATACATAGAAATTGAAATATTATCAAAAGGAATGCTAAAATGTTTTGAGATCTTCAGATGAGCTCCTACCACCCATGATTATTACTGCCATAAACAAAGTTTTAATGCAACCAAGAAACTGTATCTCTGGTATTATGTGTTTCATATTAGCTTAATTATACTTATGGCATAATGTAAATCTTTGTTAAATAATTCAAAAGGAAATATCTCTTCCTTTAGAGAACTTTAAAAGTATAATGACTTTGCAGTTCTTTTTAAAAACTATTTTTTAACAAAATAAAGCAGTTGGCTCATTTATCTTGATGTGAGAAATCCTACACACAGGTGGGAAAACCTTGTATAATTTATAAATTTGGAAGATGTGTAGCATCCTGTCAAAGATCAGCAGAAAGAGGATTGTGTGATTCAAATCAGAAACCAAGTAGCAATGACTGAATGCATGTCCCTTAAAGGATATATTTTTATTTATGTATTTACTTACTGTGTGTGTGTCTGTGTGTGTGTGTGTGTGTGTGTGTGTGTGTGTGTGTGTGTGTGCGTGCGCGCATTCGTGTTTGTGAGTATGAACAAATATGTCATAATACATAGTGCATATGTTAAGGTAGAGGATAGACTAGGGTATTGTTAGTGCTTACTTTCTACCTTGCTTGAGACAGTGTCTCTTTTTTGTTTGGTGCTGTAGATAGTAGGGGACCTGGCCCATGTGCCTTAGGGATTCTTTCTCTGTCTTCCTTTTCATTATAACAGTGTTGTGATTACAGATGTACACTAGCATGCCTGGTTTACAAGGTATTCAAATTCTGGTCATACTTGAATGACAAGTGATTTACCCACAGAAAGACCTCCTTCTCCATTCAGGAACATATTTTCTACCTGTAAAGCTCACTTGGCCCAGGAGCAGATAGTAAGTATGAAAATTCTTCTGTGGGAAACTCTACATTCTGTTTAATTAGGATTCCTACTTTTGTGAATGTTTGTCTTTTTATGAAGAATATACAATTATGTCTCCATTAATGCTTGAAACTGTTGTTAAGTGCAAAAGTACATCTTAATAAATACTAGTAAAATGGACAAATTACACATTAAACCTAATTGCAAACTGGGAAATATGTAATCAAATAGACAATGTTGTCTCATTTTTTGTGCCTTTGTAACAACTCAAAAGCAATAAATATCCACTGAAACTATCCTCAGATAGAAACCACAGAGTGAAACTCCTTGGGTGGCAGAAGTCTAGTAGAAATGGACATTTCCTTTATGATAGCCTTTAAATTCACTTTAATTCTGTTTTCTCTTAGAACTTCTGAAACCATTGCTCTTAACATTTACTTGTCCCTATACCTTATTATTTATACCACCCCGAGACATACTTATGAGAATTTAATTTTTCATAAATAAGTTTACAATATTTTCTTTCAATGGATTTTGAAATAGGCCTTCAAGTTTGCCATCAGTTCCTAACCTCAATCAAGACAGATGGGTGAAAAGTGTTCCTTCCTACACCAGAGCAAATCTTAGCACTTAATTCTAATAAAGTATACAGAAGAGATCTTAAAATTACCAAGAGGTGAGAACCAAGTTATGAAGTTATTAAGTCTCAATGTAATATCTTTAAATTGTTATATTTATACTGAGATAATAAAGTGATAATTTACACAAAATACCTAGCTCAGGAGGAGCAGGCATTAAAAAAAAGCTGGTCAGGGCTGATGATATAGACTAGTAGGCAATGTACTTGCAAATACAGCATGATGACCTGAGTTTGATCTCTAAAACCTATGTAAGAAGATTGTTTATAAACTGGCATGGACTTCTAATCTCAGTGCTGGAGGCAGGAGGCTCTCTGAGGTTTACTGCCTGTAAGAGTAAGTAAGCTATTGTTTTACTGGGAAACACTGTCTAAGAAAATAAGGACATAATTGGGGAAGACATGTGGCCTCCACATGTGGACTACACACACAGAGAGAGAGAGAGAGACAGACAGACAGACAGACAGACAGAGACAGAAAAGTTCCAAATTATTTTATTTGTAGTTTAGAAGGCTTATATTATTACTGATTTCATTAAAATGTGAGAACTAAATCAATTAATTAATGAATTATTTACAATGAGCTGTACTGTATGTTGGAGCTACTCTTAAATTAACAAGTTGAATTAAGTACTTCTTCAATTATGGTTATTGTAGTAGACTATTATAGTATTAATGCAGAACAATCATTTAATTAATCTGGTTAGTACACTGACAAATTTCCTAACAAATAAATCTATTTGTAGTTATACATAAGTGGAATTTTCAACCAATAATCCCAATTATAAAGTCTTACTTACTCAGGAAGAAAGTAATGGCTTAATATGCCATCATATTTTCTGTAGTATGTTCTCCTGAGAAAAAGAATAATTTGAATGTGTGTAAATATATATGCATCTATTTATATGTATACACTATAAGTGACATAAATGTATAACATATATGAATATATTTCAAAGACATAAGAAGCTAACTCACATGATTAACAGACTACCTCAAGTTCTGAAATTTGATTTGGCAAGCTGGAATCTATGTTCTAGGATTATCAGTCCAAGTTGGAAGGCCCAAGACCCAGGAGGGCCCATGACATAACAACTCTTGCATGTAGAGTGGCCAATTTGATCCCTGGAAATAACTAATACTTGTTGAGTCAAAAGGAAGAAAATGAGCTAAGGCTACAGTTTTTAGAAAGTGAAACAAAAGAGTTTTCCATAATTATTGAAGAGTCATCCTTCTGTTCTACTTATTCTTTGCTTGATTTCACTGTGCTGCCCTGTAACACTGAGTTCAATCAGTCTCATGCAATTTACCATTTTTAATTCTAATCTCATCTAAAAATATCCATATAGACACAGTCAAAATGCTTATAAGTATATAAATATCTGGACTTCATGCCATGTCTCCATTCAGTTAACACACTGAATGAATCACCATACCATTGAAGTTCCAGTCTTCTGAGAGAAACAAGGACTATATCTTCCAAGGTTTATATAACTCCATAACATTAAATCATACAAGTCTTAGAAATAACTTTGTTCCACATTTTCCTGAATGTTCACCATATTTCAGACTCTGCACATGAAAATAGTCTGCAGATCCAGATATGGACCAGGTGTGAGACTTATACCTCATACTTCATCATAGGGAATGTGGACCCCATCTTACAAAATTCTTGGAATTACAGTGTTTAAAGGGATATGTTGATTAAAATGTCCCCTTAAGAAGTAAAATTTAGGGTAAACACTGATTTTTTTTTTATCTGCCATTCTTTCTCATCAAACTTTTAAATATGGAATGACTGCAGAGACTACTTATAATTCATGGTATCTCTATTCTCACTCCTAAAGTGATAACATCAAATATTTGGGTATGTGTACAACCATGAGAAATACAGAAAAATTAACTATTAGCATGAAAGAGGGAGTGAACATCTAGAACAATAGTATGTAACTGTAAGTAAGGGAGTTCCAGAAACTCCTGTGCTCTCAATATCAGGCCTTTAAAACTGTGATCAAAAGGATATCAAAAAAAAAACAAATAAATAAGAAAAGGAAGAAATCCTACAACTATAACTGTTGGAGAAACACTTACATGAACATTTGAATAGACAAACTAGGATATACAAAAAGAAACTTAGTCCTAGATACAACTCACTCAACTTTCAGAAAAAAAAAAAAGATGAAGTAGAATCTTGAAAGACCTTGTTGTCTACAGGGGGGAATGTTAATATGAAGTTACTGAATTATCTTCAGAAATAATGGGAGTTATATTACAATATAGCAATAATACTGAGTGAAACAAAAATTGAAGCTTGGAACCCAACATTATGATTACAAATTATTCACTAAGACATTAGGGCAAAATAATGGTATTTTACAGAAAGTGGGTATGATTTAAATAAAGAAAACAAAGAGCACTCAAAAATAAATAAATAAAAGATTGGAGAATTAGTGTGCAAAGAGGTATGTATGCATGTATACATACAAGTTTTTAAAGGATTCTCCTACTTCATTTTAAACAATTAAAGTATGATTTTAATGGAAACTTCATAACCAATATATACATATATATACATAAACAATATATACATATATGTGGTTTTTTCTTTTAAGCAATTTAAAAAATATAAGACGTAAAAACACAGGGAATACTGTAGTCTGGGGGTATGAATAGAAGGGACTAGCAGAAGAGAATAAGGAAAAGTGAGAATAAGGATGAGAAATTGGTAAATACATAACATACTTCTATTGAAATGTCTATAAAATGTATCACATTGTATATAATACTCAACAAGTGAAAAATAAAAAGCATATATATATATAATTTTAAAATAAAATGTATAATTCCTAAATTGTCTGATATATATGTTATATATTACATTATATATGTAATATATATTACAATGTTTGATGGTGGATATATTAGTAGATAGATAAACAGGTGATATAATATATATCTAAGATACAAATAGAACTAAGAAGGTATGAGGAACTAAACTGAAAATAATTGCCTTGAAGCTACTGGGGTTTAACTGGAGCTGTCCATGAGAACCTCTGTACATTATGTGCAAGGCATTGTAACAGTAAGAGCAAAATAGAGCGCATAAACATATGAGACACCTGCTCATAGTGTATGTTTGCCTTTAAGATATCTCTTTCTTGATCATTTATATTATCACTTTAATCTCTCACTCCCTTCCCCTCCAGGTTTGGTTGCTGGTAAAACTAAGAGGAGACTAGTTAAAATCATTTGTATTCTGAAAATTCTATGGCAAGGCCCACTGCAATTCAAATATTTCTTTTGAAAGGGTCAACAAATATTGGCTGAAAATAGTGTGTCTGTTCTTAAAACCTCTAGCCATCTGTAATGATGAGTGTTTTCTTGCTCACATCAAATCCCTCTGTCATAGACACTGTCTTCATCATGGCTTCTACCCAATTCAAAGACACAGTGACAAGGAGTTGTAGTAGTGACTATGTACTCCACAGCCACTTTTCTTATATTCTAAACCTAGTTTAGAGGTAGAAGCCCTGAAAATTAAATAATGTGTGTGTGTGTGTGTGTGTGTGTGTGTGTGTGTGTGTGTGTGTGTGTGTGTGTGTGAGATGGGGAGTATGTGCATGTGTGCGAAGGTGCCTGTGGAAGCCAACAGATAGAATTAGATATGCTGGAGTTGATAGTTATGTACCTTTTGACGTGATTGTTAAGATTCCAAATCTGGTCCACTGCAAGAGCATAAAATGCTCTTAACAGCTGAGCCATCTCTTCAGCCCCACTTAGCACTGTTAAGAAATATTTGCTTTCTTCTTCTATACTATTCACCACAAAGAAAATAATCCACTTGTGTTGTTTTTGCCATATTACTTATTATTAAAGAAGTAGTGATAAGAATCCATGAAGGATGAATCTACTTGCTGTACCATCCTTCAGACTCTGTGCCTCTGTAATCTCCACTGGTCACTCATCACACAGGATTCATATTAAGTTGTAGGTATGTTGGGGGTACTCATACTTGTTAGGGGAGAATGTAAAAATGTCACCTTGTCACTAAGCGACACATTAAAATATGTCACCTTTTACCATAGGACAATCACTTCTACTTCAATTTCATATTTCCCTCTCTGAGGTTATATTTTAAACTATTTTCTGTCACCTTTTCTTTCTATAAGTAGGAAATTCAGTATCATTCTCAATAGAGATTTTGCTTGAGAAACAGCATGAGACAAATGGATGCTTAAGGGTAGAGAGCAGCAGCAGAACAGAGCAGACATAGGAAAGAGCTTTGAAATAATCCAACTCTACATTTTACCATCAGTAGACTCTGCTGGGATGTGCATATCACATAAGACTGTCATCTGTTACATAACTGAGTCATTTATAAAATTTCTCTAACCATCAATATCTATATTTTTGCATTTCCTTTCCAGTCTAAGGCAAAGTACAGCAAAAAAAAAGTTCTCATGAAACTTAGTACAAAGTCATTGATGTAGTTGCTATATACCAGACACTAAATGTAAAACAAGAGCTTTACACTATTGTATGTATATGCATAATGTGTATAATATGTGATTGTCTGCATATATTATGTATAATGATCTGTGACATGGATTTATAGCTTTCTCCCCTCCTCTGCTCTTTCCCACACATTGCTAAATATTAAAATTATGCTTCTGGGGTAAAAAGTGTAGATATGAATGTGATGCTTTTTTCTTGATAGCATGAGAGTAAGGCAATTATCATTTTGAATAATGTTATTTGATTACAGAGTGACTTCCTTGTGAAAATGATAGAGCTCAATGACAGCCTCCAAACAATGTATCATTTGCAAAACCAATTCCACAAGTCAGGAAAATGAAGTGTATTTCAAATTAAAAGACAAAAATTCTAAAGCAGATAAAACAAACTGATTTGGTATTTAATAGTCTCCTAATACCTTTTTCTTAAAAAATTTTTACAACACAATAATTTACATTTCCACAGTACTTTTTGTGAAAATTTTTAAAACCTATTGCATTAATATGAATTCAGCTATGATACATTCCCTCCAAAAGGGATTTATTCTTCATATCCCTGCTAGACAGGCAAGCACATTAAGTATCTCATTGAAGGGCATGTAGCAACTCAGAAGTCAGTTAGGAAATTGATCCTAGAAATCCTCATTTCCGATCCCTTGTTCCGGTACCTTAGCAAAACTGTTTTCCAAATAGAAAAACATATTGCTCTGCAGCTAAACAGCAAATTAAAGGCATGCTGTCTCATGTAATCTTGTAAATATGGTTTAAAAGCCACCAGTGCCCCTGAGAGGTTCACTGTCTGGTTCCCATGGTACAAAAAGTAATGAGCCAAGTATGGAAGAAAAACTGACTTTTCTGCTACAGGTCTTTTTCTTCTGCACTGGCAGGGATTCCTAAAATCAAATTTCTAGAATAACTTTGGAAAGATGAAGTTAACATCTTCTGAACCCCTTGTGAAGATGACCAGATTTAATAAAGAAAGAACAATGAAGTAATGTTCCCCAATAAAACATGATAAACAAATCATGTTTTATTAAATGTTAACTGTTGAGTTTGCCTCCTATGGTAGCTGACCTACAGTATGTCCCCATTACCCTTTGCTTCCATGGCCTTGTGATACTCTGTCCTATGCTGAATCAAGACTGACTCATAAAAGACATCACAACTGTCACTTCAGTGTCCCTTGGGTCTTGTACTCTGTGGAAAGCCAGCTGCCATGCTGTGAGAAATCTCAGGCATCTTCGTGGAGTTGCACTATAAAGAAGTAAGAGCTCTTGTCAACTACCAACACTGACTTCATCTTGAACATACACATTGAAGTCTCCAGCATCCCTTCAGGAAACTGCAGCCCCATGTGAATCCTCAGAAAATAAATTCCCAGTTGGTTGCCTCCTCACCAGAAAGCCCACATCAGAACATTCAAGTATGGCTGCTTTTAAAACCCTCATACATAGAGACAATGCAGGATAATAGAATTATTACCTCCTTAATTATTAAGTGTGGGATAATTATTATACAACCATAGATGAATATATAATCAAACAACTGGCCAATCTATAGAGCATGAATATGTAGATTAGATGTTTCAAGTAAGACATGGTAGCACATATCTATAATTCAAGCACTTGGAGGATGTGGTAGGTGGATTCCAGGTTGGGGACTTCCATGGATTGCAAAATGTTCACAGGGTTGTAGGGATGGCTCAGTGGGTAAAAGTGCTGGCTATGTAAGCCTGATGACCTGAATTTGTTTCCCAGAGTCCATGTAAGATCATGACACAGGAGCACATGGGGCTGGACTGCAATCTCATCATTTGCCTACAGGAAAAGGAAAAATCTTCAGAAGCTGGGAGCAGGTTAGCCTGTATTACACAGCATCAGTGTGACCCTGCCCCGAACAAGATGCAAAAGCAAGAACCAATGCACAAAGGTTGTCTGCTGACTTCCACACGTGTGCTGCAAGCATCTTCAGACGTGCCCTCATTCACATATCACAGAGACATAACCTCATATATTAGCTCAGTGGTTCTCAATCTGTGGGTCAAAACTCCCTTGAGGGGGATCAAACAATCGTTTCATAAGGGTCATCAAAGACTATCAAAAAATACCAATATTTATATTACAACTTATAACATTAGCAAAATTATGGTTGTGAAGCAGAAACAAAATGATTTTATGGTTGGGGGTCACCACAGCACGAGGAACTGTGTTAAAGGGTCATAGCATCAGGAAGGCTGAGAACCACTGTAGTAGGTGTTCAATAGATAATTGCTGAATAAATAATTTGAAAATCAAAACTGAATAATCATCACAGTAATTTAAAATCTTGTAACATCATTTGATGTTATCTCCCTGGAAGCAGTGACATGTAAGTGAGTCTTGCTGGCTACATTTAGAATCTAAAGTTGGGCTGGTGAAATATCTCCTTAACTAAACCTGACGAGTTGAGTTGAAAAAAAAAGAATTGACTCCCTCAAGTTGATCTCTACATGTGTTTCATGGCATATACAAGGACACACACACACACACACACACACACACACACACACACACACACGTAAAAAGATACGAATCTGAAATCTAATAATCTATTAATATTGGTACATATTACTTCAAGAGTCTCACTATACAAATGAGTTGGGCGAGAGAAATAAGACTATTCTCTCAGATATCCATCTTTAGTTTTTGAAGCCAAGCCACCATCCTCCTTGAGGAAATTCACTAGAAAATAAGTTAGTACTGGTGGTACAGCTTGTCTTTTAAAGTACCATTATAGCTAAAAAGCAGAATAGGGATTGATTAAAGAATGAAATTAATGAATAATGCTCTACCCATACTAAGTAGCATCTGGAGGAATCATGGGGAAAGTTTGACATCATGTACAGTAGTTTGTTCCCACTCTCCTTGCTGTGTTTGGGCCTTACCTGCTGCCTTCCTAATATTTTGAGCATTGGTGAATAGATGACATTACTGAGTACTGCTGAGGACCTATTGAACAGCCTTCTCTAAGCAGAGCACATAAGGATGGGACTTGAACATTAAGTAGTAACCAAATCAAGAAGTATGCATTATACCTCATTGAACTCTAATATGCCTTAGGGAGACCTGGAATCACTGTAGCTTTTTATTTAAGTCAACATGGCTTGTGTTGAATGTACTCCCTTAGAGCCGTGTGTTAGAGGCTTCCAGGACTGCTTCTGGGAGGTGGTGGAACTTTTAGTAGATGATACTAAATGGAATGAAGTTAGGAGAATGGGAGCATGCTGTATTAAGATCTCAGACCATTCTTCCTCCTCTTTTGTTCCCAGGCTGCTAACAAATGTTCCCTGCAATCATGTCTACATTTCCACAGGCCCAAAAAAGCTGTGGGCTTAACAGTCTGCAACTATGAGCAAAATAATCCTTTCTTCCATATAAGTGAATCAACTCCACTATTTTCTCCTTGTGATGGAATATTAACTAACATAAAACAATTGTTTGTATTTTTTCATATTTTTTCAATATAAATGAAGTTTTGGTGCTGGGCAATGGTGGTGCATGCCTTTAATCCAAGCACTCAGGAGGCAGAGGCAGGCGCATCTCTATGAGTTCGAGTCCAGCCTGGGATACAGAGTGAGTTCCAGGAAAAGTGCAAAGCTACACAGAGAAACCGTCTTCAAACAAACAAACAAACAAAGTGGTTTGGGCCAGGTAGTGGTGGCACACGCCTTTAATCTCAGCACTCCAGAGGCAGAGCCAGGTGGATCTCTGTGAGCTTGAGGCCAGTGTGGTCTACATAGTGAGATCCACGACAGTCACCAAAACTACACAGAGAAACACTGTCTCAAAAAAACCAAAAAAACAAAAACAAACAAACAAACAAACAAACAAACAAAAAACAAAAAAGTGGTTTTGGCCTGATATCAGAAAAATTAGTTCTTATCCACACACTCAAAATGGCAAACTCATACAAAACAAATAGATTAACTGACCAAGAGATACTAAATGTAATGTTTGTGATGGATTAAGGGATAATTAGGCCCATAGGCTCATAAACTTGAATGCAAGGTCAGCAGTTGTTAGAACAGTTTGGGAAGAATTGGAAGTAGGATGCGCAAGGATTGCCTTGATGGAGGTGTACCACTAGGGATGAGTTTTAAAGTTTCAAAGAGCACACATCATTCCCAGTTAGCCCTCTCTGCCTATTGCTTGTGGATCAGATGTAAGCTCTCAGCTACTACTCCAGTGCCATCCCTGCCTGACTGCTAACACATTTGTTACAATGGTTATAGAAGAACTCTTCATCAGTTGAAATGAGTGCACAGTGTTGGGTGACTATTGAAAACATTCATCCTCACTATCCCACAGAATAAGTAAGACTTCTACAAGAAAGTCTAAAACAACTACTATATAACTTGATGGACCATTTTCTTACATACATGTGATCATACTGAGTTTATAAGGAATCTTATTTTCAAGATATTTCCAGGGTAACTGATAAGACCATTGAAAGTAGAAATAATTCTGGATTTTTCCCTGCAGTAATATGTGAAATTTTCTTTGCTGTTCTTGGAAGAGATTGCTGCCTCATTGCCTCATCTCCTGGAACCTACCCAGATCATTTAAATGACTTAGACCAGTGGTTCTCAACCTTCCTAATGCTATGGCTTCCAACCATTAAATAATTCCATTGTTACTTCATAACTGAAATTTTTGCTGCTATTATGAAACATAATGTAAATAACTGTGTTTTC
Organism: Onychomys torridus; assembly: GCF_903995425.1. Lineage (NCBI taxonomy): Eukaryota > Metazoa > Chordata > Mammalia > Rodentia > Cricetidae > Onychomys > Onychomys torridus. The sequence goes on along the minus strand of NC_050456.1, from coordinate 63,316,203 downwards.
CAATGGTCTTAAGTGAACCTTAGGTTCATTTATCTAGGGGTCAAAGTGGGTGTGATGGACAGGTTGAGAACCACTGTCTTAGACAAAACAATGTACAGAATTTTCCATTAAGTAACACCTGAAATAAGGTCACAAAAGACAGCAGGGCAACACCTGGTTCCTGATGGCTCTCTGAACACCCTATATTTGCCATTTTATTTTTCTTTTCTTTTAGCAAACTTCAATGGAATTAATATCAAATAACGACCTTTTGCTTTTACTTTGTTATAAACTTAGAATTTTCTTATTGTGTTTGGTGTGAAGTGTAGTTGTTTGCACAAGTATGTATGCACATGCACATGGAGGCCCCAGGACAGACTAGGGTACCATTATAGAGCAGCTTTCCACATTGTACTCATTTGGTTGTTTATGCTTATTCATTGTGTTTTTTTTTCTTTTGTTTTGTTGTATTGTGATGAAGTCTATAATCTGTCTGAAGCTTGCCAGGTAGACAATGCTGGTTGCTCTTTGAGCATAGATCATCCTTCCCCTGTATGCCATGTCCAGAGTTATGATTTTAAGTGTGTGTCATCATGCCTGAAATCTTTCATAGACAAGTCCCAAGGAATAAGACATGGGTTCTCATACTTGCAAGGGAAGCACTTTACTGACATAGTCATCTCCTCAGCCTCCAAGCTAGATTTGTGATCATTCTACTAGTCCATTGGTATTGCTTAAAAAAAAAAAAAATACATGTTAGGTAGCTCAAAGGGTGAGCAACATCACTGCCCATAGTTTCATCCCTAGATTTTTCTAGTGAAATAAACGTGGTGCTGCTCCTGCCTGTGTTATTACCATTTCCCTTTGGATGTCACTGTCATCATTGTAAGCACACGCAAGAGAATTCTTTCTTTGGACTGTCCTCAGTTAAGCCATTCTAAGAATTCTCTGATCCCTTTGCCTTGATTGATTCGTCTTTAGCCAGGGAGTGCTTTGTCCACTTCTCAGCCTACAACCCGTATGAAGATATCAAAGTCCTTCTATAAAATATTTCTCAGAATATTCTACAGTGATCTCTATGCTCTAGGTTTCTAGAAAATGCTGTCTCTATACAATTACATCATGAAAAACCAGACAATGGCTTTGGCCAACTTTGTTATAAACCAACATTATTATATAGCATTTGTTAACTGACATTGTAATGATAGTATTTTACAATACCAAGTTATAATTTATTAAAATTTACCCAGTAGAAAGTTCTTTACTTTCCTTTGAATTTAATAGAGTTAAAGTTTTATTGATATGGCAGATTATATTTTCTAAAGATGACAATAATAGAAAAGAGCACTTTCCAGGTACACTTCTTAGAATCCAATGACAACAATATTTCCTATCAAACATGCTATTTGATTCTCTTCTTTAACTTGGGTGGATCCTTACATGTTTTGCAACCAAATGATTCTCATAGAATTGGCAATGACTTGTCTTAAACTGATCATAAAGATCATTGCATTCCTACCTAGTTCACTTTCTAACACTCAGGTCATGCATTTTTGCAGTCAGAGATTAAGTTGATGAGGACACATGGTAAGACATTTCAAGAAGAGATAACACTGAAAATAGAGAGGAAAATACCCCAGCTCTTGAGCCTACCCAGGACACAAGTAGATAATCAAACCAGAAATCTTCAAGATAATGCAGACAAACAAACAAAGAGCCCTTACCACCCAGTTGTACCACCTTACAAAACACTTGGTGAACTATTTAATTTTTAAATTTATAAAGTAATTTAACATCACAGTTTCAACATTATAATAGTATAACATTTTTAATTTATTTTGAAATTAATTTATGCTTGTTCATAATGTTTCTCAGTTTCCCCAATAATTCCTTCCTACCTGTCTTCCTTCCTTCTTTCTTCTTCCTCTTTCTTATTTCTTTCCTTTGATTACTGTGATTGAATTCATGGCCTCACCAACAGAAGTTAATTACTATACTAAGTCCACAGCCTTTTCCCCACCTCTTGACTTTTAGTTATTTTTGCATTGTTTTTAAAACAACAATAATTCTTCCCAATGTATTTAATGTCTTTCTGAACTGGATCATAAGCTCAATGAGTGAAGGATTTTGATGTTTTGTTCACCTCAGCATTTCCAGTAGATATTAACAGCTATTGTGCCCTTGGCTTATAGGTCATTGGTGAATTAGGTACGTATTTAGATGCTATTGGAAATATCAAGAAATGCAAACATACATATCATGGATGATATACACAGCAAATCCTGAAGCTTGTATTTGTGCTTATTAAATAGTGGGGTTAATGTGGGTTATGTCTTCATTTTACAATAAATACCCACATTCTTAAATCCATGTATTAGATACAGGACATTCATTTACCTTTAGATTTTCACCCTTGGGTCATTTTTTAATTTCCATTAATTTTTCTTCCTATTATAAGTCTGAAATATTATTCAATAGTTTTAATGAACATTAAAATCTTTTCATTAAATAGGGGTTCTCAATGCTACCTGTTAAATGTTGTAGGAGTTTTCTTTTTCCTATTTCAATTCTTCTTACCCATTAATTCAACATTTTATTAGCACTTAAATATTTTTTTGCCTGACCTTGCTAGGGTTTTCAAAAGCTATTGAATTAATAGCATCCAGATTTAATGTGCTGTTTTCTCCTTTTAGATCATTAATGAAGATGTAAAACAAGAGCATTTTTCTAGCCTTTTGTCATATTTCTTGATTTGCTGTCCTCAGCCAGCCATCATGGCTGTTAATAGAGTTCTATCAAATCCAATTTGGAAAGATGCCCTTTAAAAATACCTAATTTCAAGTTTGTTATTCCCAGCGCACATTTTCTATGAGCATCAATGTTAAGGTAAAAATCTCAGAATGTATTCCTGTGAAATAAGATAGAAACTCAGAAAGATATAGAATAGAATAAAGCATTGCTGCACCTGCTCCTAATAGCATTATTTTCTATGAAATAAAGAAATTTGATCTGACTGGAGTCAGGCAATTCTCTCCTTGACACATGGCATCTTAAAGGAAAAAAAAAGGAAGAAAGAGAGAGATAAAGAAATAAACTAGCCAAGGTGAGTTGATGTGGATAAAATCAATTTGGGGAAGACTGAGATGGCTTAGATTTAACCCTGTGTATGTTTTCACTTCTGTTCTGTGCCTAAAGTCCACAGGAAAAGTGTAGTATACAGGCTCTCTACAGTTGGGGGTCTAGTTTAGCCTTGTGTGATGTTTGCTCTGATTGGCCCAGAGAACACATCATAGATTATCTTTGCTTTTGTTTGAATTCCCTGCTATGATACAGTGATACATTTTGGGCATGTGGATTCTCTCTCTGGAGATTATAGATTATATAAACAACACAATCCAATCTGGAAAAAGAACAGCATTTGATAAAATGTTAGCACCACTGTCAGACAATTGCAAGCAATGCCTTGCCTTGCTGAACATTAGTAAAATAGTGACTGACAGTCACCTTGTAGATCTAAGGTTCTAAATGATGCTAAAACTCCTTATGTAAATTTGTCATGAATTCAAATTGATAGATCTCCCATTGGCTTAATCTCATACACCAAGGGGTTAATAATACTTTGCTATTCCCATCAGTTTATAAATTTCAAATACTTTAACTGTCCAGTTTTAGTAATAATGGAACATTTTGTCCAAGTAGATAAGGTCAATAAGCTCATCATGAGTCATGTGATTCACAGACCCTGTGGTCTAATTTCCTATTCCCCTGTTACCATGACTTAGGCTACTAGCTGATCAAATAAGATGTATGTCAAGAATCAGAAATGGCCAAGAGAGAAAAATAGAACTGTTAGAGTGAATTATTCAGATAATAGCTGATGCTCTCAGCTATCTCAGACATTCCCTCTTGGGCCTGCCTCATCTTCCCATAGCATATCCATTGTGTTACAGTTCTGTGAATCATCACTAAAGGAAAGTGCGTGTATGCTCTGATCAACCCTAACTGAAAATGAAGGGAAAATATTTTCCTGTACCATTCACTATCATGTAGCCCTGTAGTTGGAAGTTTTCCCATGTCCTGCCTGGTCCCATAGCTGCTCAGAACCAAATAAACATATAGAGGCTTATATTGTTCTTAAACTATGACCATGGCAGGCGTCTTGCTAGCTAGCTCTTATATCTCAAATTAACCCATTTCTATAAATCTATATCTTTCCATGTGGCTTGTGACTTACTGGTACTTTACATCTTGCTTCTCCTAGTGGCAGCTAACAATGTCTGCTTCAGTCTCTTTCTCCTCCCCTATCTCTTGGATTTTACTATTTGGCTCCATCCTGCCCTGCCATAGGCCAATGCAGATTTATTTATCAACCAGTCAGAGCAAGACATATTCACAGCATACAGAAAGACATCCCACAGCATGACCCCATTGCCAGAACTTCAGTTCTGGCAGAGTTCTCCTCCAGAATTCCTTGCATGTGTTGCTCAGGTACATCCTTTTCCTGTCACTTGGATATTTCACTGAAAGGCCCACAGAGATAGCCTAATGTGTAGTTCTCTCCCAGGTAGGTGAACCACCAATATCCAGATCTGGCTCTTTCCATGTCTAGCCTTTCCTTTCATTCAGTTCTTCCTGACAATTTCATTTCTTTACAAATAACTACAAAGTTTCCCAAGATGAAGATTCATTTCTTTCTATACACTGGATTTTTTTCCCAGCAATCGCACAGTAAACCCAGTCTTTTAGCAGCAGAGATTACTTAGCACAGGTTCCATTTGCTCATAAACAGTTCAGCTGGTGCATTCACTTATGTATACATAACAACTGAGCACCGCAACTAGCCACCATGTGTACCAAATGTGTACGTTAGTGTCTTAATCTCCAGCTGTATGTTAGTGTCTTAATCTCCAGCTGCTCAGAAAGTGAATTGTTTGCATTTTTTTTTTAAAGATAAATAAGTTAAAACCAGATCATTAGATTTGGATGCATTGTTGTATGATTGGTGTCCTTGTAAGGAGAATGAACTGATGAAGAGATATGCACAGAGAGAAGATCATTTGAAGATATAAGGAAAAGAGACCAGAAGTAAAACAAAGAGAGAATCCTCTGGAGACATCAGCTAGTTAACCTCTTGAGCTCAGAATCCTAAGACCAAATATGGTTGACTTTGTTGTTTAAGTCACTTAGCCTCTATAACTTTGTCATTGCAGCCCTTGGAAATTTAAATACAAACAAACCAACAAACCAAATGTATATAACTGTCCACTTGAAAATCACTGAGACACTAAGTAACAATGTAGACTAAATCCCCAGGCAATAAAAAAATAAATAAATAAAAATTTGAAAATTACTGGATGTGACCTAACACATCTTTGTATGCTCTGTTACAGTCTCATCACACATTCTAAGACACATTATGCACACTGGACACTAAAAATAGCAGACATTCTAAAGGACTCATTCCTGCATGCATTTTTTAAAGACTAAAGATCCTTGTAGTGAAAGCACTAACAAAAACAACAACAAAAAACGAACAAGTTTCACAGCTGTATTAATTAGTTTTCTGTTGCTATGACAGACTACCCTGACAAAAACAACTTAGAAGATGAAAGGGTCTCAGAGTAAATATAATCCGTCATGGCAAGGAAGGCATGTCTGCAGAAGAATGAGCCCAGCTGATGGTTAAGAAGTAGATTGATCACATTTAATTGGCACACAGGAAGCAGAGGAAGAGAAAACAGGAAGTCAGTCCAGGCTATAATACCTCAAATCCCATCCTTAGTGATACACTTGCTCTGGCAAGGATCTATAAATTCCACAACCATCCCAAACAGTGCCACCAAATGGTTGTTCAAATAGCAAGCCCAGAGCTGGCATTTCTCATTCAAACTCCAAAGCAGTTAAATCAACACCAGCATTTGTAGACAACATCATTGCTAGTCTATACTTTGTCAATTCTGATTTCTGCTTTGCGAGGAAAGCCATGAAGTTCAATCTGCTAGTGACCAGCTTATTAATGCTTGAAATCTGGATCCAAAACAGAGATCTCAACATCTGTTATGTTAGTGTTACTCACCCAAACTTCCATACCTGCTACTCCAGACATTTCTAGTATAGGAAATACAGCAGTGGTTTCTAAAATCACCAAGGCAGCCACTAAATGCACATGTTTCTGCCAGTTTTAATATTTGTTTCTTAAGCCATTTTACAATTTTCCAGGCTTCTCTTTAACCTGATCACTTCAAAACATTAATGCTCTGAGGAAAAATCAATATAAACCAGTCTTCCAATCTCCAAATTAAACTGACATCATTCTGTTTTCAAACCATTTAGAAGGTGATTAGCATCAACAATTCCTCAAAGAGAAGCCTGTTGTTTATCTACCTACAGAGGAATGGTGAGAAAGTGTGTAACCTTTAACAGAGGACTCAGGTTACACAGTATGAAGAGCTTCAAATATAAATTTAAATGTTAATAGCTGCAAGACACACTAATCTGTGTTTAAAAAAATTCAATTTAATTATATACCCCATGCCACTGCAGAGCCTGTATTATCCTATGAATATTTTACAGTTTCTTTTAATATCTGCAAGCAGCAAATGATATTTCACTATATGTGTTTATTTAGTGGACAACTATTTAAATAAGTAATTTCTTATATACTCTCCAATTTTGGCATAACAATTTTCCTATAATTCAAGCCTCATAAAATAGAGAGACTTGAATCTCTCCAGCCCTGAGAAGCTCAATTTGAGTATACCATTCCTGAATTAAGTATATCATGCTGTCCTGATTCATTTAACCATATAAAATCCACCAATGACCAATGACTTTGGAGGGCTATTTATATTCACTTTCAAATATTTTTAAACTATAGTTTTTGGTCAAAATATGTCTTTGACATACTTTTGAGAAATAAATGATTGACATGATAGATGAACATACAGACCACAATGTGAAGTAAAGATAATTGACTAACCCTATGTTTTCTGTATTGAAATCAGGAGATGCAAAAGTGAATCAATGATCACTGCCTCCAGGATCCCTCTTTCCTAAGTAAACTAAGACAGGAAAGGAATCAAGGAAACATACACAACTTAATACAGGAGGTATATAATGGAATCATGTGTAGGGCCAGCTAATGCCAACAGTAGTTCCCTTCCCACATAGGAAATGATGCAGATCTAGTATCAGCACTCAATATTTGAAGGATGAATTATTTACATATATGAAAGCCAAAAGACATGACAACAAATCTCAGGTCTCCATTTTTATATGCATGGGAAGTATATCTACAGATTACAGTTAACCTAATTTATAATAAAAAGGTAATAAAGAGGCCAGCACCAATTGGATCAAGAGGTGACTGACTGTTCTCCCAGTTGAACAGCCCAGTCTCTAGTTCCTAGTCCCCAAGGCACACCCATGCCCCACCCAGATCTCAGCCCCACTAGCTGGCCTGTAGGCAAGGCTTCTGTAGGTAGGCTGATCCACCACCAACTCTCATTAGACTCTTTAATCTACTAGTTCCACTCCATATGCCTCATGCCAAATCCACCCCTTGCCTTGGACCTCAGTTCCCTGAGACACAGACACTGCCTGCACCCTGCACTGATGGTACTGAGAGCAGTTCCCTGAGATACAGACACCATCATCACTAATTAGACAAAAAGCAGTCCCTGGAAGAACAGGCACAGCCTGCACTGATTGGAGGAAGAGATGGGTAGATGCCAGTGCAAAAATACATTCAACAACATAAAGACCAATATGGCACCATCAGAACTTAGTCGTTCTACAACAGCAAGATCTGAACACCCCAACATAGAAGAAGCAGAAGACGACATTGAAAATAACTTTATGACTATGGTAGAAGCATTTAAAAAGGAAACGAAAAATTCCTTTAAAGAAATCCAGGGGAAAAAACCAAATTAAAAAACTGGAGGAAATTAATAAATCCCTTAAAGAAAGCCAAGAAAACTAAGAAAAAGCAATCAAACAAGTTATGGAAATAGTTCAAGACTTGAAAATTGAAATAGAAGCAATAAAGAAAACACAAACAGAGGAAATTCTGGAAATAGAAAATCTGGGTAAACAAACAGGAACTACAGTACAAGCATAAACAACAGAATGCAAGAGATGGAAGAGATGATCTCTGGAATTGAAGATATGATAGAGGAAATAGATTCATCTCTCAAAGAAAACATTAGAGCCAACAAAGTTATAACACAAAACATCTAGGAAATCTGGGATACCGTGAAATACCAAAGCTAAGAATAATAGAATAGAATAAGAAGAATAACAACAGCTCAAAGGCACAGAAAATATATTCAACAAAATCATGGAAGAAAACATACCAACCTTAAGAAGAAAATGCCTATGAAGATGCAAGAAGCTTACAGAACTCCAAATAGACTGGACCCAAAAAAAAGTCCCCTCGACACATAATAATTAATCCACAAAACATACAGAATAAAGAAAGAATATTAAGAACTGCAAAGGAAAAAGTCTAGGTAACATATAAGGCAGACCCATCAGAATAAAATCCAATTTCTCAATGGAGACCCTGAAAGCCAGAAGGTCCTGGATAGACATTATGCAGATACTAAGAGACCCTGGCTGCCAGCCTAGACTACTATACCTATCAAAACTTTCAATCACCATAGATGGAGTACCCAAGATATTCTATGACAAAACCAGATTTGAACAAATACCTATCCACAAATCCAGCCTTACAGAAAGCACTAGATGTTAGATGAACCTACACAAACACAATCTCACATGAGTAAATCCCAAAGAATGAAAATATGCACATATACTCCCACCAAAAAATAACAGGAATTAACAATCACTAGTCAATAATATCCCTTAATATCAGTGGACTCAGTTAGCCTATAAAAAGACACAGGCCAATGGAATAAATAAGAAAACAGGATCTGTCCTTCTGCTGCATACAAGAAACACACCTCAACTTCAAAGACAGACATTACCTCACAGTAAAAGGTTGAGAAAAGACTTTCCAATCAAATGGACTTAAGAAGTAAGTTGGTGTAGCTATCCTAATATCTAACAAGCTAGACTTCAATCTAAAATTAATCAAAAAAGATAGAAAAGGATATTTCATATTCATCACAGGGAAAATTCCATCAAAATGAAGTCTCAATTCTGAACAATTATGCCCAAAATACAAGGGCACCCACATATGTAAAAATAAATAAGTAAATAAATAAATTATTAAAGCTTAAATCGCACATCAAACCCCACATACTAATAATGGAAGACTTCAAAACCCCACTCTCATCAACTGACATGTATGCCAGACAGAAACTTAACAGAGAAATAAGGGAACTAACAGTTGTTATGACTCAAATGAGATTAACAGGCATCTATAGGACATTCCACCCAAAGACAAAAAGAAAAAAAAAGAATGCAACCTCTTCTCAGCATCTCATGGAGCTTTCTCTAGAATTGACCACATACTCATTAACAAATCAAATCTCAACAGATACAAAAAAATAATAATAAAATGGAACAATCCACTATATCTTATCAGGTTACAATAGCTTAAAGTTAGAATTCAACAACATGAATTATAGAAAGTCTATAAAATCATGGAAACTAAATAATGCTCAACTGAATCAGCACTGAGTCAAGGAATCAATAAAAAAATAAATTAAAGACTACCTATAATTCAATGAAAATCAATATACAATACACCCAAACGTATGGGACACTATGAAAGTTGTGCTAAGAGGAAAGTTTATAGCACTAAATGCCTACATAAAGAAGTTGGAGAAATCTCATATTAGCAATTTAACAGCATACCTGAAAGCTCTAGAACAAAATAAAGCAAACTCACCCAAAAGGAATACATGCCAGGAAATAATCAAATTGAGGGCTGAAATCACTAAAATAGAAACAAAGAGAACAATAAAAGAATCAATGAAACAAAGAATTGGTTCTTTGAGAAAATCAACAAAATAGGCATGGCCTATACAAACTAACCAAAAGGCAGGCAAAGAATATCCAAATTAACAAAATCAGAAATGAAAAGGGAGTTGTAACAACAGACACTAAGGAAATCTAGAGAATCATCAGGTCAGATTTCAAACACCTGTACTGCACAAAATTGGAAAAATCTAAAAGAAATGGATAATTTTCTGGATAGGTACCATCTACCCAAATCAAATAAAAAACAGATAAACAATTTCTAATAATTTATTTTTATTGTATGTGCATTGACATTTTGCCTGCATATACATCTATGTAAGGGTGTCAGATATTGGAGTTATAGGCAGTTGTTAGCTGCCACGTGGGTGCTGGGAGTTGAACCCAAGTCCTCTGGAAGAGCAGTTGGTGCTCTTAACCACTGAGCCACCTCTCCAGCCCCAGATAAACAATTTAAGTAGACCTATAATGCCTAAGGAAATAGAAGCAGCCATTAAAAGTATCCCAACCAAAAAAAGTTCAGGGCCAGATGGTTATGGGTCAGAATTCTTCCAGAATTTCAAAGAGCTAATACCAATACTCTTCAATTTGTTCCACACAATAGAAACAGAAGGAACTTTACTAAACTCTTTTTATGAGACTAAGTTACCTTGATACCCAAACTATACAAAGATGCAATAAAAGAAAAGAAATACAGATCAATCTTCCTTTTAAACATTGATGCAAAAATTATCAATAAAATACTAGCAAACTGAATCCAAGAACACATCAAAAAAACTATCCATCATGATCAAGTAGGCTTCATCCCAGAGATGCAGGGATGGTTAAACAAATGAAAATCTATCAATGTAATCCATCATATAAACAAACTGAAAGAAACAAAAAAAACCCCACATGATCATCTCATTATATGCCGAAAGAGCCTTTGGCAAAACTCAACACCTTCATGATAAAGGTCTTGGAGAGATCAGAGATACAAATTATATACCTGTACATAATAAAGGCAATATTCAGCAAGCTGGCAGCCAACATCAAATTAAATGGGGAGAAACTCAAAGCAATTTCACTAAAATCAGGAACAAGACAAGGCTCTCCATTCTCTCCATATCTATATGATATAGTATTCAAAGTTCCAGCTAGAGCAATAAGACAACAAAAGGAGATCAAGGGGATACAAATTGGAAAGGAAGAAGAACGGATTAAGAAAATGAGGTGCATTTACACAACAAAGCATTACTTAGCCATAAAAAAAAATGACATCATAAAATTTGTAGGCAAATGGATGGAACTAAAAAATATCCTGAGTGAGATAACCCAGATTCAGAAATAGAAACTAGATAACAAGGACTGTAAGAGGTATACTTGCCCTGGGAAGGGGAAATAGATGATATATCCTGGGTAAACTGGGGGTGAGGAGGCAGTAGAAGGGTGGGGGTGGGGGATGAGAACATGAGGGAATGGAATGGTCCAGCAGGGAGAGGGATGGAGTAGAAGAGCAATGAAAGAGATATCTTGATAGAGGGAGTCATTCTGGGGTTAGAGAGAACTCTGATGCTAGGGAAATTCCCAGGATTCCATAAGGATGACCCCAGCTAAGATTACTAGCAATAGTGGAGAGGTTACCTGAACTGGCCTTCCCCTGTAATCATACTGGTGAATACCCTTACTTTCATGATAGAGCCTTCATCCAGTAACTGATGGAAGCAGATGCAGAGACCCACAGTCAAGCATAAGGCCAAGTCAGGAGAAATAGAGGGAGGAAGGATAATATGAGCAAAGGGCATCGAGATTATGATAAGGAAATTTACAGAGACACCTGAACCAAGCTTGTGGGAACTCCTGAACTCTAGACTGACATCTGTGGAGTCTGCATGGCATCGAATAAGGCCCTCTGCATTTGGGAGTCAGTTGTGTAGCTTGGTCTGTTTGAGGGACCCCTTGCAGTGGGATCAGGATCTATCCATGGTTCATGAGCTGGCTTTTTAGAGTCAATTCCTTTTTGTGGAATGTCTTGTTCACCCTTGATACAGGAAGAGTCCTGTATCAACTCAATGTACCTGGCTTTGCTTACTCACCATGGGAGGCCTTACCTTTTTTGAGGAGTAGTCAGGAGGTAGGTTGGGGGGTAGATGGTGGTGGGGGAGCTGGATGAGGGATGGGAGGAGGAACTATGGTTGGTATGTAAAAGAATAAAAAAAATTTAAAAAAAGAAACATAATGAAGATGACACATTTTCAATGAAATTCACACGAATAAGGATTAGTAGAAAATTCAGTGTAAAGAGCAACCATTTGATAATACTAAAATTTGAAAGATGTAGAGTTCTAAATTTCTGAAAATATTGAAGAAATTTAAATATGCAAAGGAAGAAAACTTCAGAAAATTTCTGAGAAACACAAAAAAATATTATGTTTAAAAGTAGAGAATGGGGGTTGGGAATTTAGCTCAGAGGTAGAGTGCTTGCCTAGCAAGCGCAAGGTCCTGGGTTCTGTCCTCAGCTCTGGAAAAAAAAAAAAAAAAGGAGAGAATGAAAGTCATAAACTTTAATGGATATTCAAGTCTGAGTCACTGTTGCAAAGAGCCTCATAATGTGTTACCATTCTCAGCATATCTAAGCATGAATTTAGCATGTTTTTAAGTCATACCATGTATGGGAAATAGTTCACTCTTGGGCTATATTTCACTAACAACATTCTACACATTTCAAATGCAAAAGATGCCCCAGGAAATGCCTAAAATACCTGCTGCATTCACTGCATCATAGGTGTCACATGTCAGGTGGCTATGTGTCATGTTCTCACCCATGTGTTCTGAGCTGCATCTCACAGTGAAAACTCAAGTCTGAAGCACTTTTTATTTCTCAGAATTTCTACCAGATAAGGGTGGAAGCAATGTGGTCAATTGCCTAAAACAACCTTCTTCTCTGGTTTGAAATAGGACAACTAATGACTGAGAATATTTATCAATATGCTAGAATTCATATGGGGATAGGAAAAAACACTCCCCTTTCCTTCAAAGAAGAACAATTTCATTATAAGAACACAGCCAACCTCCTGATGCAGAATACAGGCTGGGATTAACAAGCCAAGGCCACCACATTACTCTAAAATTCCAGCTTGTCGTTTTTATTGCATGGGCCCTGTCTCCCCAGCCCTCTCTCCCTCCTTTCATTCCCCCTCCTCCCCTTCCTTTTTGCACAAATCCTTCAAAAACACAGGCATGTGCTCGAATGGAGGGACCCTCTAGTGGCTGCTTTCCAACAAAACCCATAATTACTTCCACAGAACTCAACAGCACTGTTTATCTCAAAGTTAAGGGACAAGGCTGCTTTTCCTTTTCCTGTAAGTAAGGAGTGAGCTGAAGTGTGTTCTGTTGCTCCCTGCCTGGTAATAGCGTCTATCTCTGATCTTTATCAGACAACATGGAGATGCTCTTTAGTCTGCTGTCTTTATACTGGGCTGAAATGGCAAAATGCAGCTTTGGGGAAATAAATACACACATCACCACCTACTTGAAAAACTGTCTCCTTGTATTTCATGCTGCCCCCAGAGAACAGATAGTGCCAGAGTAATAAATGAAGTGGGCGATTTAGTTATTGAACCTGAGAAAAAAAACTCATGGTGTGAATCTGTACTCTTGAGAGAATTTGCTGAGTAGCATTAGGCAAGCTATTTTCTGACAACTTATAGCTAAAGCTCAAATGGAAATTAAGTGTTTCAGAACCATTCAGGAAGATGACTCATATTGAAGCTACCATTCTTATGTGAAACAGGAATTTCAGTGGAGGCCTTTGTTCAGAAATGAAAATGTAAGCAGGTGAGAGCCTTGCATTGTGGAGTAGCCTCCTTCCCTGGCTGCCCTTTGGAGACAGACAGCTACCTAGGGAGACTGCATCTTGGATTTTAATGAGTTAATTAATTCCAGACTGCACTGATCCCTTTTTATAAAAATGCTCACCCAAGTGTCTAAGCCCTGGTGTTACAAGAAATCACAGTAACAGGAGTAGGAGTTTGAATATGGAAATTGGGAGGAGGGGTATTTGTTTGCTGTTTTTCTTTTCAGAATTAAAAGAAATCGAACTCAAACTCATCTAAAACTAAAAAAAAGGAACATATTGGTATACTACCTGCTTAAACTGCTAGGGTTCGATCAGCTCTGGGCATGTCTGACTTAAGATCTACAGGTCTAGATGTCTCCCAATCTTTTAGTACTCTCTGAAGGAACAAAGAGGAGTGTTTAAATCTCAGATGCGGCGGGCCCTCAGTTTCAAATGCAGCAAGGTACAATATCTCCTTTCCAAAGGCATCAGTGAACTTCATAATCTCTCCTCGACTTTGGTGGTTACATACACATGGGGCACAACAATATGAGAGTTTGGCTAATTCTGCCACACCTCTAATCAAAGGGAAGGACATTGCATGGTCATGCATAACTGAATGAAAGGCTATGGTAAAAACCAAATACAAACTTAAACAATCATCACAAGGGACTTGTGCAGGGGCGGGAAAAGAATGTAAAGTGGAAGGAACCTGGGCTATGGCCTACATTCCAGACCAATAATACCAGAATTCCTTGGGTCACATCCAGATTGTTTTAAAGGTCCCAAGCTGATTGTAATGCATAGCCACTCTTAGGAAATACTGCTAGTAGGCATCAAGTCCTCCTTCCTCAGAAGCCCTCTGTCTACTATAGATGCCAAAGTCCTTGAATATCTGCCTTTACTCACTCCTTTGGACAGTCTTTGGAGAAGTGATGGTTCTAAGTTCAATGAGACAGTTAATCCTCTTAATGCCAGGGGATTTCTACCATTTTCCTTCTTGTTTTTCACTATCCAAGTCAAATAACTAAGGTTCAGATTAACTTGTTTGTGGACCACTTCACAACTATTAGAACTTGAAACCATCTATGACTGACTAGGCAGCTATGTGCTATGTATTTAATAGTTATGTGTACCACTGAAGTTGTCATATGTGTGAGACTCAGATCTAGTAAGACAGCCATGAAGGCACAGTGTCATGTCCCATCTGCCTCTGCTCTCTTCTTCATCTCATTCAGTATGACTTCTCTCTTTCCTCCCTCCCCCCCTTCTCTCTTATCTTTTCTTCATGCTGACCTGTGTTTGTTGCATTCACAGATTGTACTGTAATAAGTCCTAGGAGCTATTGACCTTCTCACTATCTCCCAACTCTGTCCTCATCTTCTACATTCTGCCTGTATTCTCATTTATTATTCCCTCATCTTGAAGCTCATACATCTTTACATGTTGTGTGTTTGTGTGAGGGGAGGATGTGTTTTGCATGCTGGTGCAGGTGTGTGTATGAGCTTGCATGTGGATAGCAGAGGTCAACTTCAGGTATCATTTCTCAGAAACTTCTCACTCTTTCTTGAGATAGGTTCTCACAGTGGGATCTGGGCATCACTAAGCAGGGTAGAGCTGGCTGGTGAGCCCATAAGGATCCACCTATCTCTATCACCTCAGTTCTGGTATTAAAAGCAAAATTTGTACCACCACACCAAGAATTTTATAAGCACGGAAGGGAAGGGTATTCAGCTTAGGTCACCATAACTCCACAGGAAGCATTTTAGCAACTGAGCCTTATCTCTGTATTTTAAGTGTCCTGAAGTCACTTGTTTCCAGCCTGTGCTGTGACAGGACAGTCACATATTTGGTTCCTATTGTTAAATTACTTCTAGAATTATTTTATTATTCTGATACTACAACTATAATTGTTATAGTTTTATGTCCCAATCTTAATGCCTATCACTTCTTGAAGTAACTCTCATTCTCTTATTGAATAATAGCTTTAAATATCAAAGTCTGAACATTATTATTGGTTAATAGTGTTTTGTTATATCTAACCTATCTATCTATCTATCTATCTATCTATCTATCTATCTATTTATCTATCTCTATCTATCTGTCTGTCTTCGAAATCTTTATATATCTATATACCCATATCCAAATCTATCTATATCTATATTTATCTATATCTAATCATCTACTACATGATTTATGGTATCTATAGATCCAATCCATTCCCATGGAGATCATCATCGCTTATTCTAATTCAGCTACTATCCTTCAACCCACAGTAGAATTCTGGTTTTCATTATGTGCTATCAGTATACATCATTATTCTAGTCTATTATGCATGCCAAGTACTTTCACAGTTATCACCCCACACCCTAAAGAAAACATCCTTATCAATTAGAACACATACACACAGTTATTTTTGTGCTTAGTCTTATAGACTCCACTGGCTTCCCAATCCACTTACTCCTGCAATTTATTTTCCCACTCCATTCATTAAGGTTACCACATATACATTATATGTTTGGAATTTGTGTCAAATTCTGCTTTCTCTCTAGTAATTTACCCCAAATCTTGTGTTTTTTCACTTGCATATAGAGGTGTGAGTAGTACCTGAAATTTTATGGGTTATGAAAAGTGCTTATACACTCTAGTAACTCTTAATAGCATCACAGGGTACAGTCTCAACTATGACGAAAACCTTGAGCTCCATCTATTGCCCATTAACTATTTAATTGTAATTTTAAAAAAAAATTAAGGCTACTGTGAAACCTTGGTCTCTTTATTGCATGATCCTGTTTTCTTGGAATCTTATATATATGATAGAAGATAATTAAGTAGGTAGGCTTAATACTGGTTTGTTTTACTCAGCTCTATGCATGTAGGATTCAGCTATGTCTTTTCATGGGTTGATAGCAGAATAATATCCCAGTGTACGAATAGCTCACTGATTGTTTTCCCAAACGAAGCTTCCGTGAAGTTCCTAATACAGAATCAATATCAGCATATTGTTGAGCTCAGTCAGATCAATACCTAGAACATCAATTGTTGGACAATAAGATTATGTAATCTTTTCTAGAAACTGTCAACTGCTTATCAATGAGGCTGTTCCATTATTCTTTCCCACCAGCAACAGAACAGGAGTCCTGATTTTTTGCTAGGCTAGCCATTGTTATTGCTAGCTTTTGAACTTATACCTGCTCTATTGGGATGGTTTAATCTCACGCTGTTGTTTTAATTTGCTATTCCTTAATCACAAGTCATGTTCAGTATTCTTATGTTCATTTTTCATCTGCATGTTATCCGGGACATTTATTTAGAGTTTCACCCAATTCTTAAGGAATTACTTCTTATTTGACTAGTCTCTGTGTAAGTATTAATGCATTTAGATCTTGTTAATCTACAACAATATAGGAAACCAAAACACGGAGGGATGATTTTGGTTTTCACTCTTGTAAAAAGCCCCTCTTGTGTTTGGAAGATTTTCTGTACATAGATATTGTGAAATGGATTTAGCTAAATTATGATAGTTTTATTCAGAATTTGATTTTCTTCAGAGCAGAGGAAATCAATTGACACATTGACCAGGACAAATGAGCATAGAGATGTCCCTGGAAATAACCAGAGAGAGGAACAGCTTTTCTCAAGACAAATAATAAATTCTCACTTAGAAGACAAAGTCAAAACTAGAGTCAAGACAAAATCAAAGTTTTAATAAGAATAAGGTTCAGGCATTAGAGTCAAGAAATGAACTTAGGTGATTAGAGGAGACTTCTTCAGTGTCCTTGGACTGTGTTCCTGGACTATTAACGATGATAGAAAGGAGCTGCTCATTTGACCAAAAGTTACTTTTCTATTGTAATTTCTACAGTTTAAATCTTAGAAAGAAAATTTTATAGTCTCATTCTGACCAAGAAAAAGGTTATTCTTCAGACTTCTGTGAAGAGAAAATTATGGAAAAAAAAACATAAAATTGCCACATGAAAAACATAACAAATGTGCTTAAGCTATAGAAAATGCTTTGCATTTGTAAGAATGAGGGACATACTTCATTCTTTAAGCCATTCTTAGTTTCCAGGAATTTCTGTTACCAACCAGCCACTGAGCATAGCTGACATCAACTGTAGCAGCTATACCATGCTTCATTGTCATGGTCTCCTTTCCATTTATTGGGTGTTTTATGAGAAATATTAAAGTTTGCCCAAAGAAATTAGACCTTACTAAGTAGTTGGAAACTCTGAAAGAAAATTTAAAAGAGATGAAAAATAAATCAGTCTAATGTGAATAATTGAAGAAAGGGGAATTTTCACACAGGAGTGGTAATACTTAAAGATACAGTAAATTAGAATGCTTCAGAATTAGTTAATAAAGAAACTATACATCCAAGCATTCCAGGATTTTCTTGTCTTGAAGGAAAAGAATATGAGAGGAAAAACAGAGAATAATGAGAAAAGGAAAATGAACGTTGATGTCAATTTGTGGAAAAATATTTTGAGGCAAATCTGCAATGGTAGAAAAAATACTCCTTTCCAGATTGCTTAGGGAGTTACTTCACTAAAGATTTCTGCTTTGTATTTTAGTATTACTCACAAAGTACCTATATAGTGTTCTAAACACTACTTCATTAGAAACATAGGAAAAAGGAAATTTAAAATAAAAATGGTATTTTACCACACCCAATTCTTTTGTCTTGGTAACTATTTTGTTCGCTTCAAATTCTGCTTTATAAAAGATGTATATGTAAAAATGTGTCGTCACATGGAGATTATTTCCTCTGGTTGGGATGTAAGCCTGCCCTACACACAACCACAAATCATCTCTGGTGGTGAGGATCTTGGCTGTTTTTGCTGGAAGTAGAGGAAGAAGCTCAAGGCTTTGTGCCACAATACAGACATTACAGGTGCTCTGGTCAGTTGTGTTCTTGTTAGAGCCTGAAGAGAAGGGCATAGGTGTCAACCAGTCTAGAATGCAAAGCTGTTGTGCTCTAGCTTCTGGTTGAGCTCTTTCCTTAATCAAGACTTACTCCAGCATATCAATATGTCTGTCATTTTGTTACCAACCCATCCACATTTCTTGGTGTCCTACATAGTATAGCTAGGTAGAGAGTACTCTGCCATTTTATCTAAATCTATCAATACCTTCTTCCACAATGCTACCCCATCACAATGATCACAATGATATTGACTCTGACATGTTAAATATTGGACATCTTTTATAGAAGGCTTCACATCTCAGTCTATCAGGGGAAAAAAGTGTGGGGGGGGGGGATCAGTTGTTAACTGTAAGTTTCTTTTTAAATCTGTCTTCAAAGTTCTACATGCTGCTTTCAGCATCACTATAGCAGTACTAGGAAAGTTTACAACTTACCTCCTGCTATATTTTGATCTCTCTAGTGCCTCTGTTCTACTCTACTTCCCACTATGAGAGGGAGATTTCCTTCTTATGAAATTTTTTCCATGTCATATTATCCTTTGATCCTCAGTAAATTAAGAACAGACAAAAAGGGAAAGAAAGAAAATTTACCAAAATTGGAAGAACATGGCTAGGCAATTCAAATCAATGACTCTTGTATGTATTCCACCAGCAAAACATCAATTATCTTTGGCACATCTTTTTCAGATCCCTGCCTTGCATAACTCTCACTGAGCCTGTGTAATTGCATGGTGAAAGAGGCTGAAATTCTTCTAGAAAAGGACATGCTCAAGAATAGGCTGAGATGTCGTCTATTTCCCCTTCCCAGGGTGTTCCATGCACCCCTCTTAAGGTCCTTCTTGTTAGCTAGCTTCTTTGGAGCTGTGGGTTCTAGTCTGGTTATCCTTTGCTTTATATCTAGTATCCACTTATGAGTGAGTACATACCATGTTTGTCCTTCTGAGTCTGGGTTACCTCACTCAGGATGATATTTTCTAGTTCTATCTATTTGCCTGTTAATTTCATGATATCATTGATTTTACTATAAAGTGTGGAGCCCGGGATGGCCTCAAACTTGTGATCCTCCTGTTTCTGCCTCCTTCAGCAAACCCTACAGGCATGTGCCAACACAACCAGCTCCATGAGTAAACTGGGGGTAAGGAGGGGCAATAGAGAATAGGAGATGGTGGATCAGAACATAAGGGAATGAGATGGTCCAGTTGCAACAGGGATGGAGCGGAGGATCAATGAAAGGGATATCTTGATAGAGGGAGACATCATGGGGATAGGGAGAAACCGGGTGGCAGGGAAGTTCCCAGGAAGCCCCAAGGATGACCCCAGCTTAGACTACTAGCAATAGTGGAGAGGATGCCTGAGCTGGTTTACACCAGAAATCATATCAGTGAATACCCTAGCTGCCATCATAGAGCCTTCATCCAGTAACTGATGGAAGCAAATGCAGAGATCCACAGCCAAGGACCAGGCTAAACTCCAGGATTCCAGTTGAAGAGAGAGAAGGGGGGTTCTATGAGCAAGGAGCATCAAGATCATGATGGGGAAACCTACAGAGACAAACAAACCAAACTTTAGACCAATAGCTGTGGAACATCCATGGGACTGGACTAGGCCCTCTGCATAAGTGAGACAATTGTGTAGCTTGATCTGCTTAAAGGACCCCTTGGCAGTAGGATCAGGTCCATCCCTGGTACATGAGTTGGCTTTTTGGAGCTTTGCACAGCCATAGGGGAGGGTCTTGGACCTGCCTCAACTGAATATACCAGGCTCTGATGATTCCCCAGGGGAGGCCTTACATTTTCAGAAGAGGGAATGGGGGAATGTGTTGGGGGAAGGGCTGGTGAGTGGGAGGAAGGAAGAAAAGGGGGTCTGTGCTTGGTATGAAAAATGAATAAAAAATTTGTTTAAAAAAATAGGTTGAGATCACTAACTACATAAATGTGAGGTTTCTTAAACAGTCCTGTGTGGTGGTATTATGTTACCCAAAATATTGTGTACCCTAATAAACTTATCTGGGGGTCAGAGAACAGAACAGCCATGATATTAAACATAGAGGTTAGGCAGTGGTAGCACATGCCTTTAATCCTAGAATTTCAGAATCAGAGATCTGCCTGGATCCCTATGAGTTTAAAGCCACACTGGAAACAGCCAGGCATGGCAACACCAGCCTTTAATCCCAGGAAGTGATGGCAGAAAGCAGAAAGATATATAAGGCATGAAACCGAGGAATTAGAGCTGGTTAAGCTTCCAAGTTTTTAGAACAGTTTAGCTGAGAGCCATTCGGATGAGGACTCAGAGGCTTCCAGTCTGAAGAAACATGATCAGCTGAGGAACTAGCAAGGTGAGATACCTGTGGCTTGTTCTGCTTCTTTGATCTTCCAGTATTCACCCTAATAACTGGCCTTGGGTTTGTTTTTATCAATAAGTATCTTTAAGATTCATGCTACAATACTGTCATCACTTCCTTTCTTATACAATATTCACATTCTAAATTGAAGGTGCATTGTATTAAAATCAGAGAAAGGAACAGTTCAGCTGTATCACAGCATCAAGAAGCAAGAGACTCAACAATGTCACCTCTAATAAACTACTGTAATGTGATAGAGGTGTTGTGTTCATGGAAGGCGTCTGACGTCTTTGATTCCTTGAACATAATTTTTTCAACCTACCTTGTATTCTAAACTCTAACTTAAATCTGATGCTTTTCAAGCCCAGATCCCCTAATTATCTTCTGTTTTCTTGATGTTATTGCATAGATGATACACTTTCTGGATATGCATTTGTCCTGATTATCTTTTGGATGTGTCTTTTAACCAAAAAGTTTCCCTTTGCCTTGAATAAATCTGTCCACAGTCAGTTCCAAAAACCTTCTTCCTGTTCTGCCATCTTTGCCATTTCTCTGTTTTCCTCAAATTTATTACCAGGATCTAGGAAGAAGTCATTAAACTTCTTGGAGCTCTCTTTATATTTATTTCCCCCTTCCCTTATAATATACCTCCATAGATATATTGATGCCGTAATTATAATTATCACAACTTGTCATTTGTATTCCATGCGGCCCTCTGCTAACCCTCTTACTCTAAGTTGCAATCTTAGGTGTTTAAAGAATAACATGTAAGTTGCAGTTGATACTGTTAGTTTGCAAAATGTGTTTAATAGAAGGATGCTGTGGATATCATTCTGTGTAAATAAAGTTCTGATTAGCCAGTGGCCAGGCAGGAAGTATAGGCGGGACAAGAGAGAAGAGAATTCTGGGAAGTAGAAGGTTGGGGGAGACACCACCAGCCTCTGCCATGTAAAGACACTGGTGAGCCACAAGCCATGTGGCAAGGTATAGACTAACAGAAATGGGTTAATTTAAGATAGGAGAAGTAGATAACAAGCAGCCTGCCATGGCCATACAGTTTATAAGCAATACAAGTTTCTGTGTGCTTTCTTGGTTGGGTCTGAGCGACTGTGGGACTGGCGGGTAAGAGAGATTTGTCCTGACTGGGCCAGGCAGGAAAACTCAAACTACAGAAGGATGTAGTATATTCTACTGTATTATTATTTATTTTACTTTATTTTATTTTATTTATTTATTTATTTTGCTTTACTGGGCATCATCCCCAATGTGAAGAAATTATATAAAATGAAAGAGAAACTCACTTTGAGAAAACCACACAGCTTGAAATGTGATTCACTTGTGTGTGCTGAGTAAAACGTTGTTGGAAAACAGCTATGACTCATTTCAGGACAAGTACATTAACCAAGGGCTGTGGAAGTCTGCATTGTCCAAAAGATGGTTTTCAAGTTGATGACAGTAGGGTGACAAGTTTAAAGTGCCAACACTTATACGCACTATGTTTCTGTTTCAAAACCCATCTTTGTCTTCTTTCTCTTAACACCTTACTGAGTATTATTCTACAAAATACTGTGAAGATACTTGGAAGTAACAACCATTATATTTCATATTAGAGTTGATAAAATATTTTGACAAACTGTTCTCTAGTTAATACATCATTTTACTATTCTTTAAGTATGATGTACATGGGTGGTGATATTTTACTTGTATATTAATAAATAAAGCTTGCCTAGAGATGAGGGGGAAAGGCAGCCATTTTAAGTAAACAGGAAGTCAGGCAGCACATTGCGAGTAGGCAGGAAGTATCTCACATTTGGAAGCTTCAGAGTTTGTGAGGTAAGTTTGGCTAGTGACTTTCCCTATTTCTGTGATCTAAAGCTTTCACTCCTATATATGGCTCCGTGTTTTTTATTTAATAAGACCATTTAGAAATTCATTTACATATGAGTTTGAAAAAACTAAGGGAAACAGCAAAGCAAACAGTGCTCCACATAGAATGCTAAAATATAGTTAGTTGTGTATCAAACTTCAGTCTAGCCGGGCAGTGGTGGAACATGCCTTTAGTCCCAGAACTTGGGAGGCAGAGCCAGGCAGATCTCTGTGAGTTCAAGGCCAGCCTAGTTTACAGAGTGAGATCCAGGATAGGCACTAAAGCCACACAGAGAAACCCTGTCTCAAAAAACAAACAACAACAACAACAACAAATAACAAACAAAAAGTTCAGTGTAGCTGAAAAATTTCCTGTGCCTACCCAACTCCTGCATCTTTGAATCCCACAGCCACTCAGACCCAAATGAACACACAGAGGCTTATAGTAATTATGAACTGTATGGCCTATTGGCTCAGGCTTCTTGCTAGATAGATCTTACATCTTAAATTAACCCATTTCTATAAATCTATACTTTGCCATGTGGCTCGTGGCTTACCAGTATCTGTACGTCTTTCTTCTCATGCAGAGGCTCTGCCTTGCCTCTCCTTTCTCTTCCTGTCTATCTGTTTGGATTTCCTGCCTCCTTCTAAGCTTCCTTGCCATAGGCCAAACAGCTTTATTTATCAACCAATCAGAGCAGCACATATTCACAGTATACAGAAAGACATCCACAGCAGTTCAGTCTAACTAAAATGAAGAAGAGCAATTATTTTTATCAACAAAGGGCTTAAGTAGTATGTCTGAATAAAATCTCCACCCAGTAAGAAAGATTCAACTTTTGACAAGGAAATAGAAATACTTATACTTCCTCAGAATGTGAAAAATCTTTATTATAATGACCTTTGTGTGCAACAAGGATTTTGTAGAAATCATCCCACACATTTGAGATTTTTATGGATAGCAATGATACTTTTTACTATGCTTTCTTTAAATTACTCATTTTCACTAGGTGAAATTCCACTTCTTGTATATTTACCTAATTATGCTTGACCAGGAAACATAATAAAATGACCTTGAATATACATATCTAAAACTCTAAGGAATCACTGATTTGTTATTAGCAACTATATTGCTCCAAATTAAAAAGACTAAGCTCATAAACTACAGAATTTGAAATATATCATCTCTCATGAAAAAGGCCATTTTGAACAATTAATGCTTTTAATTTTAACACCAACAAATACAATAAATCTCATAATCAAAATTTAATTTTATTTATGTATTTCATTTCTTTGTGATACAGGCTTAGCATTGAGCTAATGAGCTCCACATGCTAGACAAGTTCTGTACCATGGAGTTACATTCTCAGACAATTATTCCTTTCAAAGAGATATACTTTGTTCCCAACAAAGAAATGAAGTAACTACAGTATTCAATGGGATATCTTTTAGAAAAAATATAAAACTAGATATCCATACAGGGTACACTAATCATAAATGTTTCTCTTGTTATATTTGTAACAAGATTCGGACTCCAACCTCATAAAAGATACTACCAGATGCATACCCTTAAGCATAAGACTATGTGAAGCTTACCCTTATATGTTGATGTTATCTACTTTACGAGACTGTGAGCATGCAAATATAGTCCAAAACTAATATTATACTGGGCAAACACTGCTTTCTTATCTTAATTTACTTTCTATTGCTATGATGAAGACCAACATCAAAGTGACCCAAGGAGGAAAGGATTTATTTGGCTTACACACCCCAGGTTACAGTTCCTCACTGAGGAAACTCAAGGCAGGAATTCAAAGCAGGAACGTGGAGTCAGGAATGGAAGCAAAGATCATGGAGGAGGATTGCTTACTGGCTTGCTCCCTAATGCTTACTCAGCCCTGCTTTCCTATACGTCCCAGGACTATCTGCTTAGGGATGGCACCACCCACTGTAGGCTATGCCCTCCTACATTAATCATTAATCAACAAAAAGTACAACACATATGCCTACAGGCCAATTTGGTTTTGTTTTTATTTGTTTATTTTGTTTGTTTGTTTGTTTGTTTTTTGAGACAGGGTTTTTCTGTGTAGCTTTATGCCTTTTCCTGGAACTCACTCTATAGCCCAGGCTGGCCTTGAACTCACAGAGATCTGCCTGCCTCTGCCTCCCAAGTGCTGGGATTAAGCTGCCTACCTGGCTTTGTTTTTTTCTACAGGCCAATTTGATAATGGCATTTTATCAAATGAGGTAAGTAAACCTGTTGGAACACAGTCCAAGAATAGAGTTGCGCAAGGGGAATTCTGAATGCTTGTAAGAAATTTCAAGAAAACAAGCCAGAATCTTGTGAACACCATTTCTTCAAAAACACAAGATTATTCTTACAATGTTCTTTTTCGCCCCTCCCAGGTGTAGCAGATAGGAGTGAGCTTTCAGATTCTTCATTACAGCTGTCTATTGTTATTTGTTTCTACACCTCTGTGGAAAACATGGTTTTTGCGACATGAGATTGTCTTTGTGATTATATACCCTACTCAGTTGACTCTTCTTAACCCACAGAGTTCTGAATTTTCTGAATAAAGTTGGCTATTGCATAAGACTTTAGTCTGTCTTATTTTTAGGCCCAGCTCTCCCAGGTTCACACTGGCAAATAGAGCAACAAACAAATCCCTGCTGGATGATCTAAGTTTGTGTCAAGTTGACAAAACAAAACTAACTAGAAAGTCTCTTCACTCAGATTCTAGTGAGTTACTGCATAATGTTTCGTGTAAATGTGGAAAAAGTAAAACATAATGTAAACTCTGGCTTTCTTTACTAGACTGAACATAAATTTTCTTTGAATTTCTCTTGAGTATTAAACTAAATTCCTTTCAGGCACTGTCGGAAATCATTGATATCTGTGTATCAGAAAGAAGAGATGTATATAGAAAGAGGCTTAACCTAGAATTAACATAATCTTTATAGACAATAGCACTATATGCAGAGGCTCAACAGAATGTTGGAACAGTTTGGAGAGTGTCCAAGAGGAGTCTAGCACTGAAGGGAATGATGAATACCGAAAAGATTTAATACATAGAAACCAAGGGTGGTAAATGTCCTACCACCTACTTCACATCACTTCATTTTATTCTTCTTCTACTACTCTGTGTTGTTATCAGTAGTATAGACAGGCAAATATAATTACTTCACTTACTTAAAGAAAGAAGGAATGCTACAGAAAAAATAAAGTCTAAATGTATAAACTACTGCTATTAGTGATGGAATCAGCCAACTGAATTTAGACCTTAATATTTGCAAGTAGTTATTTAGACGGTTATAGTTATTTGTTGCCTACAGTGTGCTAAGTGGTCAATCAACAAATTATATTTGTATTTTGACAGGAAAGGGAAATTTTCATAGGTGAAATACATCTGGAGTATTTTTTTTATTGAGGTGATAGTTTGACTGCATCTCTTCCAGAGCACAGATTTTGTTAGCACGGCATTACTGAGATATAGTGCACTTAAGAGGTAGTTATTACTGGAGAACTGCTGTGTCTTTAATAGGATTAAAGCTTTCAAATGAAAATCCCTGAAGTATTCAGGTAACTTGTCATTCTGGCTTCCATTATAGGAAACAGAATACCCCTTCCAAAGGACACAGACCTCACTAGACAACCAAATCTGAGAGAGCCTTGATCTTTAAGTTTATGTCCTCAAAAACTATATGAAAATACATTTCTGAACTTCCATAAATCTGGGGATATTTTATTTCTTTATGTGGGCAAAATCATATTTGTTCAATCTCATTGGAGGGTAGTTAGCTGTTGTTCATTTAAAGTGACAGCAGACAAATAACCTTCAAAACACGTGTCCAGTAGTCGAATAATTGTTTCCATTTGAAATGGAGCAATGGCATTTGTGTGAAGATGACATAATTCTATATAGCAACATTCCCACTTTTCTGCTTCCCTCATAGGAAGCACATTGTAAGTTGGAAGTATGGGAAGTTGAAAATGTACTAGCACACCTAACCTACCAAATGCTATTCTCTAGTAACACAGTTCATTCCAGAATATAGTGCTCGTTGACATGATCATGGGGCTGACAGCTGTCTACAGATGCTATTTCTCCACAGCTTTGCAAGTCTATCATGTAACACACCATGCAATGGCAAAAGTTCAAAGTTAGAATTCAACAAATACCATTTTTGCACAGTTGCATTGTTAAATAAAAGCCTAAGCTGCACCATTGTAAGCCACTAGATATATAAACTATAAATCTATACACTCAATTAATTACTATGTTTCAATTAAAGACAAATAGTGTTAAAGTTTATATTTCAATAACACATTATTGTGAGTTTATGTAACTTACATTAATAAATATCAACTCCATCTTACATTTTGAGGGCATTGCCTTTGGGTAACATGAAATAGGTGCTGTTTATCAAAGTTATCTAGATATAGTGTTGTCCTACACCTCAGTAAAACATAATATTCACATTCCATCAAATGTTTTTTTCCTAAAGTTCTATTTCATGATGTGAACATGGTGGTAATAGCATTAACTTTGGATCCAGTCCCATGATTTAATTATGAACAATACATTGACTGGCAAATTAGTGCATATATCTATCTTTGTTTCTTTGACTGGAACATGCAGCCTCTTTCCTATGTTCTTTCACTGAAAATTTTGTCCTCTGTCTGAGCCACAGCATCAACTTCTGCTTATGTTTTTCTGAAAACACATCTCTCCTCAATATTATAATTTGTGTTCCATGTTATATATATATATATATTGCATTCCTTATAATAGCTTCTATTAGTATTTTGTTTTCTGGAAGAGGTGATAATTTTCATAGTGGGCTCACTTTGTGAAGATACAAATATCTTCAGACAAGACAATCTTAAATTTTGGAACATCTTGAATTTTAGTAAAAAGATTCAGTATATATGGCAAGTAGTAGATTCATTGCCTCTATTGGATATACATCCCAATGGGAGGCCTTCCTTTCTTGGGGGACACTGGGGTGAGGCTGGGAGGATGGGAGAATGGAAGAGGGGACTCTTTGATTGGTGAGTAAAATGAATGAAAAATTTTCTTAAAAAAAAAAAAAACTGTAGGTATAAGCACATTCTTCTTTACTGAAATATTCTGTATCTCCTCTTCTAGGGACCCAGCCTGATAGTTCAGGCTTTTTAGATTTAATTGTTAGATATAATCTTAAGTTATGTGCAATCGGGTGTTCTTTATTTGTATTCTGCTATTTTTAACAAAAAATTGTAGCATGAATCTTAGAAGGTCTTTTTTAATAAAAACAAACCCAAGGTCAGTTATTGGAGTGAATGCTGGAAGATCAGAGAAGCCACAGCTTCCTCACTTTGCCAATTCCTCAGCTGATCCTGTTTCCTCAGAGTGGAAGCCTCCAAATAGATCTCAGCTGAACTGCTTCTTGAAAGCCTGAAAGCTTCACCAGACCAGGCTAGTTCCTGGTTTTCATGGCTTTTATACCTTTCTGATTTTTGCTCTCACTTCCTGGGATTAAAGGCGTGAGTGTGGCTTTAAACTCAGATGGATCTCTGCCTCCCAAGTGATAGGATTAAAGGTGTGTGTGCCACCATTTTCTGGCCTCTATATCTAGTGCGTGTTCTGTTCTCTGACCCCAGATAAGTTTATTATGGTGCATAATATTTTGGGGAACACAGTATCACCACATTATTTGTTATTTTAACAAAAATGGATCCTGTGTTTCTTAGAATGTATACTAAATACTCAGTATAACTCTGCCTTTATCTTATATAGTTTAGAAAACTTTGTTTTAATAGGAGTGAAGGCATGTGAGACAGATCCAATGTTGACTGACAGAAGGTGTCCTTCTGTCTAGTTACTGGCATCCATGTTAGATGTTGGCACCCATGTTCATAGGATGAAAAAAGAACACAGTTTCTGCACGTTCTCAAGTGGCATTTGTCTCACCAAATCCAGGCTAAAATACGGTAAAGCATCCGATGCTTTATTACTTTTCTAGCTCTAATTACCTGAAAAGTCATAAAAACTTCCCCAGGGCTTTAGCATTTGTTTATTAGAACCTGGAATTAAGCCTTTCATCTGCTTTACTTTTCTTCATAGAGATAATCTGGAAGAGGCATCTCTCAGGAATTTTACTAGTCTGTAACTGCTTAAAGATTCACTGTGTAAGGCAATGTCCTTAGGTCAAATATATTTGAAAGATAACATTTTTTTAAAAAACCATGGTTCTCAACCTTCAAAATGCTGCAACCTTTTAATATGTTCCTTATGTTGTGATGATCTCCAACCATAAAACTATTCCACTGTTACTCCATAACTGTAATTTTGCTACTGTTATGAATTGTAACGTAACCATCTTTTTTTTTTCCTGATGGTCAGTCAACCCCCTAAATGATCGAGACCCATGGGTTGAGAACCACTCTCTTAGAAAAATGAATGTATAGGGAATTAGTATGATTAAGAAAATCTGGCTCATATTTTAAACTTTGGATTCAATTTCATTAACAATTAATGTGACTTTGAAAAAGTTACTAATTTTGTTGCTATTTTTGTCAACAACAACGTCACAGCTATTGATGCTATGTATGAAATCTGAAAAATACTTCATTGAAAACTGGAACTGTAATGAATTATTTCTGGATGTTATTCTCTTTAAAATCCAAGAGATAATTTATCAAATGGATGAGGGAAATGATTTTAATAGAGGGTCCTTTGTGTGTTTTGATACACTCAATTTTTTGTAAATAAATTACCACACTTTCAGGGAAATGTATCACTTTATCAAATGATAACATATCAAAGGTAGCAAATGATTATAAACACCAATATTGATTTTGCTTCATCTTGCCACAAGTGATCAAAAACCTCGAGTCATTTTCATTAAATTTCTATTAAAGAGATACAAAAATAGAGGATACAAGCAGGAAACACACAAGAAGAACGTAAGGCAGTAATGCCGGCCTTTTTTGCACACACAGTAGAAGGCACAAGGCTTTTAAGAACCAGTCTTAGACTTCTTACTTGAAAATACATTTTACATGATACTTGATGATAACTTGCCATTACTGCAATATACACAAAAGGACTTAAAGGTTGCCTAAAACTTGTATGTTCAGTTGGTCTACTACTCCCGGGTTGGACTTAGGAAACTAACGTCTATTTTATCTGAAGTCTGAGAACTCAAGCTTTGCATGTGGAAAGTGGTAATCAAACTATATGTGCCTTTTCAGAGAAATCACTGTACACATTCCAAATTATCAACCTGAGCCAACTTTGATTTTTAAATACTTTGTGTTCTGAGTTAAGCAAATGAGTTTGCACATTGTGTCAATGAGAGTTAATGCTTTTTCCCCCCTCAGACTCTCTGACAATCTGTAGATGGAAGCTCACCAGATCCTTATGCCTGTTTAAAACCCCAAAAAGGAATTGTCAGACATGTGTGCAAATGACTCTAGGGGTACACCTTCCACTCTTTGGACATAGAACTGTCATCACACCCTTCCAAAACACATTTTCACCTGCATGGACACATTCATGCATTCATCAAACTTATGTCTTGAAACATTTCTGATAGCACTCTTTCCACTTTCTGCCACCTGTCAAAACAACTGCTTAATTAGGTTAAGCTGTCTGGCTTTGTGAAAAGGTTTACTGTGCTCAGTTGTCCCTGCCATAAAATTAATAGTTTGACCAACTTCTAAGGAGACGGATTTTTTGCACTCGTGAAAGTCAAATTAAATCCACCTTTGCCAAACAGGTGAAAAAAATCAGTGTGTGTCTGAAACTTTGAAAGCAGCACTTCATGTATTATAATCTTTTAAGTGCCAAAGTATAAATTATGTAGAACTGCAGCTGCAAGAGAGCCCGAGTTATAGCACATTGCTCGTGTGACCCTCTTAGCTGGCAGCCACCTACAAAATGACAGAGGGAATGACCACACCGAAAACCCACATGACCAAGTTCTCAACCAAATTCACAATAAGCAATGAGTCATTCATTAAATCAGTATTCTACAGACTCATTACACACTCAAAGTACTTAAGGCAACAGTTCTCATTTTGTTTCTCAGGACTCATTTCATTGTTAAAACTCTGAGGAGTGAAGTCTGGTCTAAAGTACACATAAAGTCATTCAGGTCTTTCTTGCTACCATGACAGCAGAACCAACATTATTTTCAGTGAAGTCAGAACACGATGTATTGTTCCAGGGATCATTTAAGGAGTGCGGAGTCTGTAAAATATTTTTTAAAATTTATTTGTGTGAGAGTGTGCACGCCATGGCAGACAGTTATAGATGAGGAGACAACTTTGAAGTTTTCTCATTCTGCTTTAACATGGGGTCAGGAGAAAAGACGCTGGTCTTTCGGTTTGCCAAGAATGATCTGTATGTCTTGTAGACATCCATATGGTAAAGTACATTACAATTTGCTACAGGACATAGCTCAACTTTTCTGGAACATTAAATCATTTTATTATAAACCATTTTTGCAAAATATGCTGATGTGTGGAATATGTTCTGAAAATGCTTTATAACCCTGACTGTAACTAACACATTTTAGACACATAATATCTATAGATCATTTGCATGCCAAATGATCACTCCTATGGTGATAATATCAAGAAGTAAAGTTATATTTTCAATTTTTTCCAGTATTTTTGAAAA
Organism: Onychomys torridus; assembly: GCF_903995425.1. Taxonomy (NCBI): domain Eukaryota; kingdom Metazoa; phylum Chordata; class Mammalia; order Rodentia; family Cricetidae; genus Onychomys; species Onychomys torridus. Next base: position 63,284,660 of record NC_050456.1, on the reverse strand, counting down.
GAAAATATAAATTGTTAGAGTTCAGGGTGTGAAAAATATTATAAGGTATATATGGCTATGTTTAGTTACAAAACATCACCTAGTTATGTAAGATTCTAGAGTGTGGGGCGCAGGGAATGATTGGAAGGACAGGACGTAGGAGGGACTAGAAGGAGGACAGAAGAGATAAGTGATATAATTATATTTAATTATAAAATTTTAATGGTTATTTTTAAAAATTGAAGTACATATGATAAATTGGTTTTGAACATAAAAATCACTAGAGGGAACCTCTATGAGACCAACATTTTCTTACTCAGCCACAAAATAACTTACTCTTTAAAAATATTAAGAGAATTCATCTAATGGGAATGGTAAAATAAAAGAATAAAATTTGGCCGAGCTTTTTTGTGTCAGCTTTGGCCTTTCAGTACCTTTGTATGAAGCTAACATTTTAAAAAGTGAAATGGGTTTTTGGAGTACTCCACAATCTAGAGAAGTATGATAAAATTTAATGATCTAGGATATATTTTGATGGATAAAGCTATAGCATGAGACAGAGAAAGAAAAAGCCAAACAATCTAGATAAAATTGATACTAAAGTTTTACTTTTAATCTATCTCTCACATAAACTCCAAATACTTTTATGTCTCCGACATAAAATCTAAACTTGTTTAAAATTTGTTGCCTTTAATTTTGTGCTTAGCAAACATAACTCTTAACTTTCAAAAGACATAGACCATTTTGAGATATTTATTTTTAAATCTAATTTAGCAATCTTAGATCATTCTCATCCTAATGAACATGCATTATCAGACAATCTTCAAAATTTTTATTAAGCACTTTCTTTAGAAACTGTGTTGGAATTATGACAGCAAAGAGTCTCTGGGTAATACCCATGTCCGTACAGTTTCCCGTATCTTGGTTTTTTGTTCTTGTGAGCATATAATTAAGACAGGAACATACTGCCTTCTGATATTAGTCACTCACTAGTTTTTAACCAGATAATAACTACTGCTTTTGGCATCATAAGAATTCCTGTCACTTCCCAAGTCTGTTCCCATCTAAGAAAAAACAACCCTTGTATCTTAAATACAGATGTTAACATGTGACTCAATTAAATGTCTTCAGAAAAGGCTGATTAATTTTTGACACTTGAAATACTCTATAGGTGATATGTAATTTGTTATATATTCTACAATTTTGGAGTTATTTTAAGACAGGGACAGAGGAAAGGATCAGAAATTCCCATCACTACTTGAGGATAATTGATGGTGGCTGGAAAAAAGAGATCAGTTTTCTTCATGGATATGGTAACTAATAGTTTGTGCATCATCCCGTGAATGGTTCTATACGTGTACACATCCTGGCAGCACTAAGTGAACCCAGTGGGTCTAAAAAAGAGCACATGAAATTGAGTGAGGAAAATGGTTAAATAAAGATCAGAAGAAGTGGAGAATAAGGGGTGGGGGTAGATTTTATCTAAATACAGTGTGTGTGTGTGTGTGTGTGTGTGTGTGTGTGTGTGTGTGCCATGTGCGTGCACGTGCATGTGCGTGTGCCGTGTGCATGTGTGTACATGTGTGTACATGAAATGCTCAAGGAATGTTTTTTAAAGAGCTTTGAGACTGTTAAGTTGGAAAATTGCTGGTGTTACAGACATGAAGACTTGAGTTTGAGTCACACAACCCATATGTAAAAACCTGATGTAGTAACTAATGCCTATAACTCCAGTGTTTGGGATCAGAAACAGCAGTAAATCTTAGGAGCTCACTGGCTAGCCAACCTAGCCAGAGCAGTGAGCTTCAGGTGTAGTGAGAGACTCTCTTTCAAAATATTAGGTGGTAAGTAATAGATGAAGATACTTCATATTCTCCTCTGCTTCCCACGCATATGCACTTACCCACGTATGTGCCTATATCACACTCCTCCACATACACACAATAAATGCATTAAGCTAACTGAAATAGGAGCTATCTATCCCATGGAGTTGCTAAGCTAATGTCATTTTTTCCCATTTCTCATGCTATGACAGTACAGTTCCCATCCTCTCTTCTGAAATATGAAGCCACCAAGTACAAAAGCAGCCAGAGAAGATACAAAAAGCTTCTACATAACATTTCTCAGCTCTGGGTTACAGCTCTACCTGAATTTAAATACCTGCTTCTGACTACTTTGAGGGCTTGAAGCCATACATTTTCTTTTTTTTTTTATTCTAAAAGAAATTTGAAATAAATGTATATCCCTCTCCACAAGAAGAGTTCATTTACAATTTGGAGTGATGTTCACCAAGTCATTCCCCACACTGACATGGTAAGTCAAAGTTGTTCAGTGCTCCTAGAACACACAGATCTTTATAATCCAACTACTGTGGACTTAATGCATCAGGGTAGCTATGAATTGGAGACTGAAAGGATTCATGTGTGAACATTCACATATCTAATAATTACTAACCTGGAATCTGCTTGTACCTTGGAATGTTCACGAACCACCAATCCCACAGTCTACTCCTGCACTTCTTCTCATGAATTATAGGGTCCCTTCTCTTCCATTTTTCCATCATTTTGAAAACAAAACTGCTCTAGACATTGTAAGTATGTAGAGTATTTAATCAGAGTTCAGAGTCTTAATGTGACTGGCTTGAAAATTTCCCTCAGGAATCATCCTTAAAGAAAGTCATTTAGTAATACTGAAACAATGAAGTCAGACATTTACACAAGCCCTATGCAGCAATATGAATGAGTCATGGATCCCATGTAAGATTCAGAAGCATCTTCCTGCCCCTAGACAGGGAAATTCTAAGTTTCTCAAAAGAAGCCCAAAGCTGAAGCAGCAATATGCATTTCAGATTGATCAGGAACTGTTTCAGCTGGAAGGAAAAAAAAAAAAGAGGAAAAAAGGAAACACATTCATGCTTGGGGCTGTAGTGAAACAGTAGATGTAATTAAAATACAACCAGCCAGGCTACCCAGACAGTCTGGATTCAAAGTTGCAGTGGGCTCTAATTCAGTCCTTGTAACACTGGTGTCCAGTGGCTTTTCCAAGCTGTGTTTGGGATATATGTGTGTGCGTGTCATCTGATTGTGCCCTGGTGGTCTATTTGTTGGAGGTCTTTTTGTTTCTGTTCAGTATGTTAGTTTGGCTCACTCTCTGCTTCTCTGGTTGGTTCATTCACCCTAATTATGATCACCTGATAAAAAGTGGAGGTGACATGTCCAAACCACTCGTCCAAACAGTCCTAATAGCCAGGAAACCCTGCCATTTGTCTAATTTACATAAAAAGGCACATTTTACACAGAAGTAACCAGAACAGCCCACCACAGAAATTCCTTCCATCCAATCTCTATTTCTCGTCAGTATTCAGCATGATCTTTTAAGCAACAGGCAGTTATAATAAGGGTTAAATGATCCCCCTACTTTTTCAAATTGAAGTCAGATTTAGAAAGTGTTAGGTACTTACAGGACTGTTAAATTCCTAGGCTTAAACATTTCAGAGTCTAACTGTGAATTAGCTCAAAAATACACTCAGCTTTGGAAATATTAAACAAAAAAAAAATGACAGAGGGTGTTTTGTTATTTTTAAAATGACTTAGAAAACAGCATAGAAAATAGCTAAGGCATTCAATTCCACGGCATTCCTTTCAAAAAGATGGGTTAATAATTGTATAATATTGTTGAGCCTATGGAATATAGAGTAATCGTGAATGCAGGTTATTAAGCAAAGACTCACTGCTGACATTGAGATGAAATGCTGAGAATGACATTCTGACAGCTTACTGTGGACTCAAATTCTTTTTTTTTTTTCCTACAATCAATATATAAGGCTTTATTTAAAACACTGCCCTAAGCAGATGCTAGCGAACTATGGAAATAACAAGGATTTTAGACTAGTTCTTATTTCCTCCTCCTTGAAGCCAAAACAAAAAAACAATTAGGTGAACAGAGGAAGATGCACTTGAAGTTAAGGAAGATTCAAGGTGTGGACATGTCATGGATTCTGCTGGACTTTGTACTTGACACAGAGCATGGTTTGTGGCCACTCAGGGTACAGATATTGTAGGACGGACGATGGTAGTAATGCATAGCATTCTGCCCCTGGGTGCAGGAGGGATGTCTCAGTCTCAAATTAGCAAGACACCCCTATTCACATTAACTGAACTTGGATTCTCTAGTTTTTACTGTGAAAGGATCAGAGGGGTTGACACAGCAGTGGTGAGAACAAGCATGGGCATGATATCAAATAGCACAGAGCTACAGCCACCTCGAGTTGCCCTTTACGAGACAAAATTCCAAATCCTCTCAAGTTCTTCATATGATCAAGTTAAAAAAGCAAAGCAGAGTTGAGCTGGTTTGGAGGAGGAGTCATTAGTTCCAAGCAGATGACAATTATTCTAAGAAGATGAAAATAAACCTGGCAGAATTAAAAAGAGAAAACTACCTTGGCCACATGTGTCTTAGCAAACAGCTGTGTATAGCAGTAAGTCTTCTAGTCATCATTATAGAAATGTCTGTTTCGTGTGCTTATTTGTATCTACTTCTAAGACCCCTGAAATTAAATATTTTCATTCCTCATAAAAGTTAGGATGCTCAAGCACCTGAAGCAGCTTGGTAGCCTGCTGTTCAAATGTATTTTTGTATGAGGTTCTGTTTCCATATAAAGTATTCCACGATCCTACATGATTCAGAGGACTCTGATCTTTTTCTTCTTTTCCACTTTTAAAATATTTTGTTTCCTCCTTGTATTACAAATAGATGCTTTTCTCATACAGTATATCCTGATTACAGTTTCTCTGTTTCTCCTCAACTCCCCTCCTTTCTGGATCCACTCCTTTCTGTCTGTCATTAGAAAAGATGGTGGGGGCACACGCCTTTAATCCCAGCACTTGGAAGGCAGAGGCAGGCAGAGGGGCTTTATTATCAGTTTGTAGAAAGCAGCCTATTGTCTTCCCAACTGCCTGGGATTTTTGGACCTTTCCATGGGACCCCTTTGGTAAACAACTCAATTGAATGCAACCCAGTTCCGGTACTGAAAGCTTCATTTGATGACAAGAGATGGCCATTTGGGGCTCTGTCTCCCTCATTATTTAGAAACTTCCTTAGGATTGCCCTTGTATGTTTTTGGAAGAGTCCACTTCACTGTTTCCATACCACCTTGTAAATGCTCATCAGTTCTGTCCATCTCTCCCCACGTCCCTTCCCCCCTCCACCTGATCCTGCGGTTCCTATTCCTCCGGTCCACTCCTACATCTATTCTGTTTCTCGCTTCCATGGAGATCCTTGTGTCCTCCCTTGTCCTTTCCTCTATACCTAACCCCTTTCTGAGTCTATGGTTTCTAGCTCAGTTGTCATTTATTTAAAGACTAATATTCACATATGAGTGAACACACACACACACACACACACACACACACACACACACACACAGTTATCTTTTAGAAGTTTGTCCTTTTCTTTCTTTCTTTTTTTTTTTGTTGTTTTTTTTTGGGGGGTGTTTGTTTTGTTTTGTTTTGTTTTTGTTGTTGTTTTTTCAAGACAGGGTTTCTCCGTGTAGCTTTGCCACTTTCCTGGAACTCACTTGGTAGACCAGGCTGGCCTCGAACTCACAGAGATACGCCTGTCTCTGCCTCCCCAGTGTTGGGATTAAAGGCGTGCATTGCCACCACCGCCCGGCTGAGTGAACACATATTATTTCTTATATATTCTGAATCAACCTGAGTGAGGTATTCCAGGCCCATATTTATCTTTATTTGTCTGGGGTCACCTCACTGGGGATGAATTTTTCTAGTTCCATTTATTTGCCTGCAAATTTTCTTTTTTTTTTTTTTAATGGCTGAGTAATACTTTATGGCATAAATGTACCACATTTTCTTTATCTACTCTTCTGATGAGGGGATATATAGGTTGTTTCCAGTTTCTGGCTATTATGAATAAAGCAGCAATGAACGTTTTTGAGCAAGTGTCTGTGTGATTGCATGAAGCCGATGGACTAAAATTCCTGCACTTTGTAACTCAAATATCTTCACGGTGAAGGATGCCAGGACCTCAGTTATTCTTCTATCCTAGAACACATCTAGTTGGATATCTCACAGATCGTGATGCGGAGATGTAAATTCCATCCTAAATATCTGAATCCTATAAGGACTTAAAATTATTTTCCCTCTGATGTCACTAGATCCCCTTCCAAATGGATAAATTACTAGTGTTTATTGTCATACAGTTATGTGTTCATGTTGCTTCATCATTCCTAAGTTACCATCCATTTTTCCCTGAAACATCTTGTAATTGACATGAAACTTGATTATTTAGCTAGAAAGATGGATTAGTCAGCTGCAAGGACCCATCTGTCTGTGACCTCCTTAGTTGGGGGATTACAAATGCTTGCCACCATACACCATCCTCTTTAAACATGGGATCTAGGGATAGAATGCAGGTCCTCAAATTTGCATTATAAATACTGACTGAGCTACCTCCCCTGCCCTGATACCTGCATTTTATGCTCCAACTACACAATTTTATCACTGGTAGACATTGAAAGATCTTATTAACACATTGTTTAAAAAAATACTTTTTGACTTAATGATAAAACACAGGATGTGTTCATGATACAACAACCCTCTTTGTATTCAATGGTAAAGTGGATAGAATGACTATAAGGCTTTACTAAAACTATGACATCAACTTTATGATCCAGTAAGCCAAGTATCCACTTTCTAGTCTCTTAGTAGTATGATGACCATGTGATAAAGATGGGCCTGAGCAATTTACTTTCTCCAAGGACCTCTGCTTTGATTTCTTTCCTATGGCATTAAGTGAGTGCTCCTTCTCTCTTGATTTTGAGGAGGCTGAGACTTGTTTCATTATGTTCCCCACAGGCAGAAACACAGTTAAACTTTCTTTGAAATGCATCTTGCTGGCATCTATTGTTATAGTTTCTATCTCTCCTACTTTCCTAATATTAAAATCAATGTGGTTGGTATCTCTGTTCCCTTAACCCAAATTTAAATTCAGTATTCTTCAACTAATAGAGGTAAGGCAGGTAATGCTATTAAACAAAAAGTCGATTTGGGGAGTTCTTTACAGGGGAACCAAAAATAGGAGGATTGCAAGCAAATGTCAAAACTTCCTGTGGAAATATGTTCTAGGCAGTTCCTCTGGTGCAGATGGACATACATTGTTTTGCTGATTCCTGTTAGCTTAGTGGCTTTTGTCCAAATGTATCAAAGGAGGAAAAGAAGCCAACAGTCGATACTAATCTTCTCTTTAACTTAGAAAACTTAGAAAAAGCTCACATCTGAGAATTGGTTTCCTAGGATTAAAAAATGGGACATAAATTATAGTTATAATCCCACCTTTTTCAACTACAATTTACACTGCTAGCACAATAATCATCCCTCAAATTCAATTTTTTAATATATAGTTAGCAGCTGACATTAGCGAAGTTAATTGTAGTACAGCAATTTGTATATATGTTTTCTTGTAGTCAGACTTTAAGGTGATCAAAGTTAACAAAAACAGACATGCAAAATCCATCACATGCTTTTTAATGGTGAACACTGACAAGCATGTAAACTTTCATGGTATACCTGTCAAAAATGCAAATGTGAATTTAATGATGAAGACTCATTAAGAAAACCCCAAATAAAATGATCCTTACTGTACATACCCAGTTGTTTTCTAAAGGATAAGTCATGAAAGATAAAGTGCCTCCCTTCCCGCTGGCAGGAGACAAAGGAGATGTGGCACCTAAACACAATGTGGGATCTTGGATTGTTCTGCACCAAAAGGAAACACAACACATTAGTAAAAAATGAGTTAATGTAGTTCAGCTCTTTATAACTTAATTGTATTATGTCCTTGCTATGTTCTTAGATTTGACCATTATAAATGTAGTTGTAAAAACATTTTGCCATTTAGACTGCTGAAAAATAGGTATAAAGAGTTCTTTGCATATTGTTTGCAACCTGAAATCATTTTAAAATGAAAGTTGTAAATTTTGCTAAGTTTAATAAAAGCTAATGATCGCAACAACCAAATGAAAGTAGATCACAGCAAATTTAGGAAATAATTCATGTGATTTAATTGGCTAACCTATTAAGGAGAGGATTACAGCATTAAACACAATTCAGCAAGGAAGCTTTAAGAAGTTACTGAGCACAATGTGCTGCTGCACAATAGAGTCAAGCTGAGGAAAACATAATCTTCAATTTTTAAGAGTACAGAAGATATAGCAAATCTGTAAGCCTTTAAGAAAAAAAATAATATAATAGACAATGTATATGAAACTCCACATCACTAAGACCAAAACAGCATAATTTATGTATTTCCAAGTATATCAAAAGAACACTTTTGGGTCAGTGAGATGGCTAATCAGGTATGAAGGGACTCTCAACCAAGCCTGAGTAGCTGAGTTCAATCCCTAAAACCTACATGGTAGAAAGAAAGAACCAATTTCTTCAAGCTGTCCTATGACCTTTACAGATGCATATTGGTATGTGTACACCCATGCATACAAACACATACCCACTCATATACACTGTAACATGAATTGCTAAATGGTCTTATTAATTTAAAAAAAAATAGAGTCAGATATTGAGTTAAAAACTGAATGATCAGAGAGTCAGAGCAGCAAGCCACTAATTCTTACTCCTAAGAAATCCTCCACCAAAAGACATTGAGTTCTTGTTTCCTCATGCCTTATATGTCTTTCTGTATCCTGCCATATTACTTGCTGGGATTAAAGTCATGTGTCACCAACATCTGGTTCTGTCTCTCTCATGTAGACTAGTGTGGCGTTGAACTCACAGAGATTCAGATGGAGCTCTGTTTCCCTAGTGATAAAATTAAAGGTGTGTACCACCACTGCCTGACCTCTATGTCTAATTTAGTAGCTTGCTCTGTCCTCTGATCCCCAGGTAAGCTCTATTGGGGTACACAATATGTCACCACAGTACACATACAAGTAAAGTAATGTATTTTAAAATTAGAAAGAACCTCTTCAGAATAATGTATCCAGACTATTATTATAAGAATTACACAGTTACGTTGTAGAAAGGCAAAGATGCTAGTTAAAATAAATATGCATTTATTGGAATGGGGACTATGAGATAGTCTCATGTGATATTCTTAAGGACTAATCACATAAATCTCAGAGTTGAGAGTCTGATCCAAAGGGCATGTATATACTCTATAATTCATGACACAGGAAATACTTCATACGTATTCACTCATAAGAGAAATGATACTATATGCATCTAAGTATATATAAAGTGAAATACTCCATTAGGATACCCAATTTCCATGGACCATTTGATCAATATTACCTCTCTGAGGAAAATCTTATTGTGCATTATGTATGTGCAAAAAAAAATCTTACTTTCTCAGGAATCTACCTAATATCATAAGAATTATATTCTCTCAATATCCCTGGCAGTCAGAGGACACATTTTCTTATAAACATGAGAGTTTCTGTACTAAAGGTATTTTCATTTTGTACAATGATTAGTTTTAATTTTCTAATTGACACAACCTAGAATCACCTAAGAAGAAAGTTACAGTCAGAGATTGTTTACACTAGGTAGGCCTATAAGCATATCTGTGAAAGGCTGTCTTATTAAGTTAATTGATGTACAAAGACATAGCCCATTGTGGGAGGTAACATCTATAGGTAGGAAGGCCTTGACCAATATAAGTAGAGAAATTGAGCTAAGCACAAGCAATCAATTGAGCATGAATCCATTTGTTTCTCTTCACTATTAGCTGGGTGTGAATTAACCAGGTATTTCAAGTTCTTGTGTCCTTGAGTCCTGTAACCTGGAATTCTTGGCTAGGTTAGATCTTATCAGGATGCTTTACACAAAACAGAAATGTTGACTTCTATTCATTATACTTCTTCAGAAGATAGCAATTGCTGACTAGGATGACAATTTAATGGACACATGAGTAAATAATTCTACCTCTAAATCCATATGAAATTGACAATTTAGAATCAGTTGTCCAAGCTAACTAAAGGGAGAAGGCAAGTGACCTAAAGTGAGTTCATGATATGCTGTTTATTTACAGATAGACTACCATAAAACAGTTTAGTCACTGAACACTTGACAGTCTAGATTTCTTTATTAGTCATGATTATAGTATGTGCCTACAAATATGGTCTCCCTGCCCCCAACTTGATCTCACACAATATAGATTTGTTTAAACTCCAAAATTCTCTGATCTTCTCCTAACAGTAAATACTTCCCATAGAGATTTCAAGAATGTTCAGCCTCCCTTTCCCATTGCAGTCTTTGAAGTTACTTCAAGACTATTACAATCCTCTAAATAGTAGTGTTCTCTGTGCCACTTAACATTCCAGTGAGGTTGGCATGGGGAAGTTTTGTTCTATAAGTTGTCACAGTATACCTCTTCAATTTGTGTCTTTGTTGCCTGTCCTGAAAAAAAAAAAAAAAAAAAAAACAGATGAGAGCATTTCTTTCCTTGCTTTGGGCAATCACATTCCCCTTCATCACTCAGCTTTCCCAGCCCTGACATTCAGCTTCTCTTTACACTGATATTTGATATTACAGATTGTGTCAGATAATTTTCTCCAAGCAAAATAGGAGATGTAGACGCACCAGGGATTTCTGGGTTTCTACTCTGCAGGTCATGAAAGGGTTCCTGTTTTGGATTAACAACCCCAAGGGGAAAAAAATGTCCACACTAGGGGGGTTGGAGCCCCTACAAATAGCAGAATAGTAGGACATACAGAAGGTGAATAGCTTGGTTTTCTTTATTAGAATTACTACCCTAACACTCTATAACTAACATTATTTTGCCAGCCCCACCTTAATAAGCTATGATTAGTCTCAGCAGTATGGCTTTGCAAAATCTTTTATTAAAAAAAAAAAAAAAAAAAAACACTTTAGGTGGAATTTATACTCCTAACTTTTCTAGTACAGAAATGTTTTAATTTTAAGGTTTTTTTTTATTTTTTGAAATTATAAGATAATTACATCATTTTCCCTCTTCGCTCTCCTCCCTCCCAGCCCTTGCATGCTGCTCTCTTTCATTTATTTGTCTTCTTTACTTTAATTGTTACATATGGTTTTGTGTTTGTGTGTATGTGTGTGTGTGTGTGTGTGTGTGTGTGTGTGTGTGTGTATTATATTCCTATACATAAATACAACCTGCTCAATCTGTATAATGTAACTTTGTTACTTGTTTTCAGAGCTTACTACTTGGTATTGGAAAACCAACTGGTGTGCTCTTTCCTGAAAAAGACTATCTCTCCCACCCTCTGTATTCCTTAGTTTTCTGTAGCTATATATCTAGGGCGGAAGCCTAGAGAACTTTCCAGCTTCTACATTAGCATGTGTATTGGTGTTGTCTTTTTTCATATCATGTTCAGACAGTTATGTTGGAAAGGCATCATGAGTACATCTTCTGACATTCCTAAGTGATACAATCTTACAGCAAACTTTCTGTTCTTTTAGCTCTTAACATCTTTCCACCCCCTCCCTCCCACATGATCCCTGAGCCTTAGGTGTAGAAGTTGTGTCATGAATATATCAGTTGGGACTAGGCCCCACATCTTTGCATTTTAATACGTTGTTGTTTTCTGCAGTGGTCTACCATTATTGCAAAGAAAAGTCTCCATTTATCTTTTTTTTTTTTTTTCAGCAATGGTCAAAGCATTTTTGAGAATTATCTGAAGAGACAGTAAACTCACAGTGAAAAACATACAGTACATTCATTCCTATGTAGAGAAATCTTCAGATCTTGTGTTCTAACCTAGAGTTAGTTTTCTCCTGCGTACTTTTCAAATAGAAATGGAGCTCTCCACTGGGATTCAAGCCAAAGAGATTGTCCTCTTGGCTGGGATACTTCATTACCATTGGGAAGGCCCACACTCTTTGAGGTTCTATGTTCCTCCTGGGAAATAGGAGTAACACCCAACACAAAAGTTTTAGGTTATTTTGAAATGAGGCAATACAAAAGAACACAAAGATTCAAATGGTGTCACATATTTGTCCGTTACTGTTGCAATTTTAAAACCTTCTCTGAATTGTCATGTCTTCACATTTCAGGACAGTTTTAGAGTTATAAAACTAATTCAAAGATCGGCGATGCAGCTCAGTAATAGTCCACACGCTTGGTGTGTTCAGAGAAGTGGATTCTATCTGACCAGCGAAAGAAAAATGTAACGTGGTGTGTGTGTGTGTGTGTGTGTGTGTGTGTGTGTGTGTGTATGTGTGTGTTTTGCAACTTCCAATGATCACTTTGTGTTAATTCAATATAGAAATAGTTCTAATACAACATTAATACCTCTATATCAAAACATATATACCCATTAAATGGCAAAAATAAAGATTATGTACCTTCATAATTATTTTACACAGAGTTCACTTTCACTAAAAATACTTGTATATTCCAATACAATATTTATTCACATTTTAGAGTTAGCAATGAGAAACTGACAATCTTTATTCTTTTGATTCAAACACATAACGACACTCCTCTTTTGGGGAAGTGAATGCAAATTTCATATTGAAAGCACACTTGTTAAATATCTTTATGTCTCTATCAGACCTGATTTCTGTGGAAGCTATATAGCAGAAGCAAATAGTGGAAGAGCAAACAAAAAGAAAGACAAGAAGAGAAGGAAGGAGATGAATGGGGGGATAAGAGGTAGAACAAGAAAGGAGAGGAGAAAGAATGGAAAAGGAAGAAGAGAGGGAGAAAGAGAAAAGGAATGAGAGCTGGAGGGAGAAAGACTGTACTTTTCGGCAGTACTTTTTAAAATTACTCAACAAAGAGAGATAATTGATGATGATAAAATAAACCAAACAATGGTACAACGTGCATACATAATTCACAACATTTATTATGAAGAATGCACAGAGAGTACACACTCATCAGAAGGCTTCAGTAAAATGATGCTTGGGCTTTGACAAGCAGCAAGGACCACTTTGAAGTTACAGTTAAAGCCAGTTTAAAATAAAAACAAATGAAAATGGAGTCCAGGAATACCCACTGCCACTGTGTCCATTACTTTTCAGCCCAGTAATCCAGGTGTCTATCATCAACACAGCGATCTCAAGGGAGCTAAAATGCAAGCAACTTACAATTCCAACTGTTCCTTTAAGCATCACTTCCTGTTCTGCTTGGGCTTTTTGCCGCTGTCGTCTATCACACATATAAAGCATTTCCAAATTGCCTTTAAAGGAAGCAGTTTGACATGCTAAATTAAACGGAGCTCCAGAGACATTTGTTTTCAGCAGCAAAAACAAATGCAACTAGACAAAAAAAGAAAGAAAGGGGGGAAAATGCCTAGCCCATCAGATCTTAAACCATATTTCTTTTTTGTCTGTGTGTTAAATGGCAATAATGTAAATGAATGTGAACCGCTTGGCGAGTTATGAGAAATTAAGCTGCAAATTGCAAAGCTGGTGAGTGAATGCTGGCATGGGTGGGATGTGATGATAACACGGTGGGTGGGGACCTGAGCCTTCATTAGAGATTCTCATTTCTCACTCATTTCATTCCCAGTTATAAAGTCCAGTGAAATGGATCTCAGTAATTGCAAAGTTGATGGCTCCATTGGTTTAGGGAAATGAGTACAACCATTACTTTTTCTGCTTTCTCTTTTCTTCCTCTCCTGCATTTTTGTTGCATCCACAGGATTTTTGGAAAGGTTTTCTGAATTATTGGAAGAGTAAAACTCTACAGTAGCTTTGACATTTGTATGACCTACATCCTCTAGTGTAGTGTTTTTGTTTTGTTTTGTTTTTCGAAGTGAGAGGCAATACCTTCAACAGAAGATGGTCCAGAAGCAAAGTTCTAGATATACAACTCCTCATACTTTAAAAAAAAAAAAAGTAGAGACACAAAAAGAAAGAATATAAAACAACCCTCAGTTTGTCTAAGTAAAGGCTTACAAAGGAAACAGGAGGAGGCAGAAAGTTTATTACATATTACTGATGACAGAGCGTAGACTACAAAATCTATTACAACACAGATAATCAATAAACGGTATCCAAAGCTCTTTAGAAATTAAAAGTATTATGGTTTAAAAACAGCTATAAGTAAACATGGACTACTCAGTCTAGTGATCAAGTCTTCAACTTAATGAAAAGAAATGTCATGTAAGACACTCATTTCCTGTCCTGCATGAAAAGCATATTATCAATTGACCTGCTCAGGGAAACCAAAGTACCGTTCATGTTCTCCCCACTCCCTAAGAGTGACTATAGTTCTAATCACTACCCTATCCTCCTAGCTCTGCCTCCCAAGTGCTGGGATTAAAGGCGTGCCCCACTACTGCTCAGCTTCTGCTCTGGCTTGATCTGGCCTCAAGGCAACTTTATTGACATATAAATAAAATCACATTTCAATACAAATAAAATATCACTATAATGTTGTAGTTAAAGATGAGGGAAGAACAGGTCCGGGGCCCACTGCCTGAGCTGGCTGTTTGGAACCTTGGGCTTACACAGGGACACTTTGCTCAGCCTGGAAGGAGGGGACTGGACCTGCCTGTACTGAATCCACCAGGTTTAAATGAATCCCCAGGGGAGTCTTGGCCCTGGAAGAGATGGGAATGGAGGTGAGAGGCTAGAAGAAGGGTAGGAGTGGAGGTGGGAGGGGGGAGGACAGGGGAACCCATGGCTGATATGTGAAATTGAAACACAAATATAATTTTTTTTAAAAAAAAGAAAAAAAAAGATGAGGGAAGAACATATAGATGATGGAGCAGGTAGGTTGCAACTAGAAATGATATAGGTAAACTTTCTAATTATAGGAGAGATTGAGCAGAATGTGGAAATCTTCCAGCTAAGGCAATCATAAGTGTCTATGCTCAAATCTCACTTTATTTCTCCTGACCTTGATCAAAGTTTCAGGATAACCCCTCTATGTTATGTCAGGAGGAGGTGTCTATTCTGAAAGTGAATAGTAGGTGAAAATGTAATCACTTACTATTAAAGTGCTGGGATAATCTATGGCTTCATTTCTAGTATTTGTTTTGTAAAGTTGAGAGCACCCATATACAATGTGTGTATGTTTTAAATTGCATTGTATGCTTGATATTGGTCCATTAATCAGTATGAAGCAACCTGTTGTATATCAACAAAATTTAATTTATCAACTATATAAAGAATAAAATTATGCCATTTACAGGAAAGATTGATGTGACTAGAAAGAATCATATTATTTTAATTAAGCCAATCTCAGAAAGCCAAACATTGTATGTTTTCTCTCCTGTGTGGTTCCTAGATTTTAAACAGATACATAACATGGATTAGAAGTGATACTCTCTAGAGTACTGGTTCTCTACCTTGCTTGTGCTGCAACTCTTTAAAACAGTTCTTCATGTTGTGGTGACCCCAACCATACACCTATTCACTGCTACTTCATAACCGTACTTTTGCTACTGTTAGGAAACATA
The DNA here is from genome assembly GCF_903995425.1 of Onychomys torridus. Lineage (NCBI taxonomy): Eukaryota > Metazoa > Chordata > Mammalia > Rodentia > Cricetidae > Onychomys > Onychomys torridus. The sequence continues at coordinate 63,269,260 of NC_050456.1, read as the reverse complement.
ATGTAAATATCTGAAATGCAGGATAACTGACATGGGACCTCCAAATGGGGTTATGACCCACAGGTTGAGAACTACTGCTTTGTAGTGCTAGAGAATATTAATGGAGGAGGTGAGAAAGGAGAAGGTAGGAATCAGCAGGGGTGATGAGCTCAACATACAGGATGTATTTGTGAGAGAACTTTTAAAATAATTCACTTTAAAATTCTGTCATCAACATGACAAAGCCTAGCTGAAACGTTGGAACTCTTGATATATGACAATTTTCACTGCCAAGATGTTTTTTAAAAGAACACAGAGAAAATGTAAACATGTCTAAGGAAAGACTCTGGAAGCAAACAAGAGCAGCTACAGGTGGGTGGAACTGGAAGATGGATACATTCTGATACTGTCAGTGACAGGGTCAGGGCACAGTGGTTCAGTGGAGCCTGAATTTACAGTAAAAGGGATAGTTCTTATCTATTTGGCTTTCTTTAAAAAGACCCATAACTGTGTCCTCTACAACTTTTCTTTCTCTTCTTGTAACAGCCTTTTACCATACACGGTTGAGTTACACAGAAAAGTTGACTTCATATTTAGGTAAATTCCAAACCCTTCATTTCCAAGATGTTATGGTTTACCTGCCAGCTTGAGTGTACTTACAACCAAATGGTCAGATGTTTGGGCAAAATCTCTGAGGGTTCACACTAATAGTTCTGAATGAAATCAGCATTTGAATTGACAGGTTGGGAAAGAAAAATTGCCCTCCTCTCTTAGAGTGGTGCCCATCCAATCAGTAGAAAACCAGTGGAGAGCAAAAATAAGAGAAATGTTCCTGCTTGGGTTCTTGAAGTAAGTCATTGGTTTTCTGGCTTTCAGACTGAAAATCAGTCCTGCATTCTAAAGCATGCACTATTGGCTATTTTGTTTCTCAGTCACTCAGACTAGATGCCCCACTGATACTCTTAATATACAACTTCTTGACTGGATATTGAAATAGATCAGCCTTTGCATGCACATGAACCGATTCCTTATAATGAGCCTGAATGAAAGACATATTAGATGTAGATAAACAAGATGAATGAGATAAGATATGAAAATACATGTAGATATTGATATGTAGATAGAAATATTATGTTGATTATGCTTGTCTGGAGAACTCTAATGTATAGGGCTAAAAAATATTGTAGAATGTAAACACCAAGATTGGAAAGTATTAACTCCAGGAGGACTAGACCCGTGATTGTGCACTTAACAACAGCATCAATGGAGGGTTCTGTCACTGTTTGAACCTGAAATACAAAAATGCACATGCCATCAACGATGGTGCTTTTTGGTGAACTTGTAGAAACTTTGGTACTGTGACCTAGGTTAGTTTGAAATAGTTTGCTGCAAGCAGGTGTTGAAAGTACTATTCCTATTAGTGGACCCTACTTTCTGATCCATCAAAATATAAAAGCGCCGTACCATAAACCCCCAACCAAGTGACAGATGCTGCCAAATTTGACTATCTTCTTGGGATGGAGCATAGACCCCTCCATGAGTTACATTTGCAAAGTCTTTGATGATGTGTTGAAAAAGCTTTTCCCTTGTAGATGCATTTTAGGCTCAGAAAATTCATTAAGCACTTTTTTTTTTTTTTTTAACCGTTTGAAAGCTTAGCTGGGGAGGGTCTTGCCCTAAGGACAACTCTCCTTCCATTCCATTCTGGATCATGCCTCCCATTTTCTCTTTCAGTATAAGCTTTGGCTTCAACATTAAGTTTCCTGGTGCACTTTTTTTCTCCTCAAACTATGCATTTTGTATTTCATTGTGCCACACTTGCTCTTTTTCACTGTAGAACTACATAAGACTCTTCACTAATAAACATGTGACAGAGTCAGTATTAATTTGTCTTGAAATCTTTTCTGCCAGTGAATTTAGTCCAAAGCTTTGCTATTTATCCTCAGGGTGATTTTGAGGATAAAGTTAGAGAAAAATCAGTCTTTGAAGATGTAAGAAGACTGTTCTCTAGTTCAGTTGCTAGTGTTATTCTCCTCTGAAACGTCTGTTTTGCAAGCTCCTACTGGGATGACTCATTTACAGTGTCCAGCCACTTTCCTATTCCAAAGTCACAAAGTCTTCAACATTCCTTTAAGAAACAGCGTGGTCTGACATACCATACCAATAGCCCATTCCATGTGGACTATTCATATAATTTCTCTAATTTCTCACTTAGTTACTTTATGATTGCTGTGATAAGAAATCATGACCAAGTCAAATTACAGAAAAGAAGAACTCACTGAGGACCTAAAATTCCAGAAGGTTAGATTCCATGACTATCAAGCTAGGAAGCATGGCAGCAAGGAGTCGGGCATAGGAGGCAATGAGATCTAAATTACAATGTCATGGGATTGATAAGCCTCAAAGCCATCCCCCATTGACACACTTCCTTCAACAAGGCCATACCTCCAATCCTTCCCAAAAAGTTGCACCACCTAGATACCAAGTGTTTAAATCTGCAAGCCTATGGGAACCGTTTCTCTCAAGGAACCACATGGGTCCAAATGATACTTGCCAGTTTCTGGAACTGATAGGAAAACAGTACAAGGAAGCAACAAAGAATAGCATACCTATATGAATAAGAAGAAATGAGTGGTAATCAGCACACACTTGTTATCTAACCTACTCTTTGCCTTGCTTATCTTTTCATCTTCTTTTTCTCATCTACTTTTGGAGCAAGATGGAGTTTTGTCTTCTTATTCCTTCTACCAGCTCTTGAGCAAACTGATGCAGGAAATTCAAGGTAAAGCAAGTTTGTGGTTTCTTAGGGCTGTGGTTTTGCTGTTTCCACTGAAACCTGAAAAGGATGAGAATTCTAGGCAAGCACTTAACAATGTAAAATTCATCTTTGTATAACAATTTTCTCTGCCTTTGGCTTAATGTGTCAGTAATAAGTAAATGATAGGAAAACATTGGTACTTCTTGTTATCAAAGTCTGTTTTCAGGCTTTGTAGATAAATTTTCTTTATTTGTAAATTATAATTATTTTTAATGTTTTCCCAGATTAACATGGCTTGCATGGTTTGAAATATATGTAGATGATAGATAGATAGATAGATAGATAGATAGATAGATATAGGTATACATGGATAGATATAAATAGACATACAGATATATAGATAAATAAATAGATGATAGATAGATAGATAGATAGATAGATAGATAGATGGATCGATAGATAGATAGATAGATAGATAGATATTAAACATATACATCAGATATATCATTGTCTCAGATTTTTCTTCCATAATTATTCATTATATTGCTTGTCTCTAATTCTCAACAGTCATAAATAATACAATCCTTCATACTGTCAAAGTTAAAGGAATTCATTTCATCTTTTTCTTCTTGTGCTTCACTCAACGTTTGGTGTCATGTGTCTCTTCTACAGGATATGTTTTGATACACAAGTACAATATACAAGGAAAGATTTCACAGCTTCTTCCAGATATGAAAGAATATACTTTCAGATCACATATACATAGTGGTTACACATAAACCCACATACACACAAACAACAAAAGAAAATTAGGCAGGTTATTTTCATGCACATAAACTTATGAAACAATAACAATCAATAAAAAAACTATTAACTAAAGTCAGAGGACATGGACAAGGTTCAACAGAGATTATCCATGGAAGCTAGAAGGAAGAAAATGAGGAATAAAAATAATGTAATTCTATTTCCATAAAAATATTAAAATATTTTGGGGTATAGGAAAAGTAATTCCTTTGATATCATAATAAAAATAAATATATCAGATACAAAATTCACTGGACACCATTGTGAAAGTAGTTCTGTGGGATTAAAAACAACATTATAAAAATGAGTTTTGACAAAGGAAAAGAAATAATGTGGGAGCATCAGATAAAGTCTATATTATTCAAAGGGTGGCTTCTCTCCTTTTCTTCTCTTTATAGGTATATGTGTCTTTGGTGTGTATACATATATGTGTACTTGAATGTGAATGAATGCAAGTCCACACACTTTTCTGTGTGTGGAGGCCCAGAATTTTGTGTCTTCTTAGCTGCACTCCACTCTTTTTTACTGAGGTATGGTCTCATGCTGAACCCAGACCCCATTGACTCTGGTTAATATAGCTACCCAGTTTACCCCAACCACTCCCCATCTCTGCTTCAACAGTGCTGATATTAGGAGCTACTAAACCTGTCCAACTTTTATGGGGGAGGGGGGCAGTCTGTGGATCTGAGCTTTAGTCCTTCTACCTTTAAGGAAGTATCCCTAGTGTCATATCTCTGCTTCTAAATACCTGAAGATAAACTGTAGCAATAAATTCAGTAATATTCAGAGCAGCGACACAACCTACAATAATTATCCACTGGTTATTTCTATTTGGAAGAGTGTTCTAACTTGTACATCCATGTCCACTGTGTATTATAGGAGAGCATAGACTATGACTTGGGCTTCCTGACTCTTACAAAGTCTCCATTAGTTGTGTAGTTAAATTATTTCTTAATGCTTTATGCAAGCTAGCTCTTGTTTTTCTCCCTAATCCTGGACTGTAAGAGGTATTATCCCACAAATTTCAACATGATCTTCTTAATTAGGAGAGAGGCTTGACTCATGGTATCTACAACTGAATCCAGCTTCATTTGATTCCCCATCTTCAGTCTATTCCTTTGCAAATTAGAGCCAATATTGCATGCATCCTATGATACTGCTTATAACATGATAATGAAAGTACCACTTCTTACTGCTTTTCAGAAGCTCTTCCCACAGAAAGTGGTCAGCAAATATTAGGGAAATTGTTCTACATATTGCAATATGGTATGATTCTTCAAAAATGAAAGCTTTGAGTTTGCAACATGCTAGATTGAAACCAGGCATTACTTTTTTCTAGCTGTAAAATTAAAAGCATGATTGTGACCATGAAAGTACACTCCATAGAGTATAAACAGGTTTATGGATTTTGTTGTTTGCTATCTCTATCATGATCACTATAACAAAAAATCTTGTTCTTATCTGAAGTTACTAAGGGATTTTGCATTTATTTTTATCTAGAGTTGATTTATGTGTCATAACCACTCTTTCAAAAAACACAGCCTCCCACTTGGAAGCAGCAAATTGACCTATCCTATGTGAATAAAAAATTTTTAAGCAAAAATAACAATTTTGAGAATGTCTCACAGTGATATATTCCGAGAGAGCTAAACAGATGGGAGCACAAGGGTGAATGAGGGTAAGTTTTGTAGTTATTTTAATGAGAATGCCCCCCCCAACCTCAAAGATTCAAATACTTCATTCCCAGTTGGTAAAACTGTTTGTGAAGGATTAGGAGGTGTGCCTCCTATGTGAAGATCATGATACAAGGTTTCACCTACTGCTCCAAAGCCATGCCTGCCTGCCTACCAGCTAAGCTTCCTGACACAATGGTTATAAATTCTAATCCTCTGAAACTGTAAGTTTCCAATAAACTCTATCTTATATAAGTTGTGTTAGCCATGATATTTCATCACAACAACCAAATAAAAGAATAAATAAATAAGACACCCATTACTGAAGAATTGGAAAAATTATGGATAACATAGATACTTTCACTAATATACTCCTTCTAAGAAAGGTACTTTGCATCATGACATTGATGATGAAAATTACTGTGGCCTAGAGGTCATGAGTTAGTAGAATCATTCCATATGACCTTTGGAATTCTTATAGCATCTTCTATGGATTTAGAAATGAACTTGCAAAAGGGTCATAACAGTGACCAGATTTAGAGCTCATGCTCACAAAAAAACATACATTAAAATTCCAGTAATACATCTTTAAAGAAGCTAGCTAATAAGGAGGACTCTAAGGGGGGCACATGGATCACCCTGGAAAGGGGAAATAGATGAGATCTCAGGAATAACTGGAGGGAACAGGGGCAATAGAGGGGAGGGAATAGGGGATGAGAACATAAGGGAATGAGGTGGTTGAGCTGGGGGAAGGATAGAGTGGGAGATCAATGAAAGGGATATCTTGATAGAGGAAGACATTATGGGGATAGGGAGAAACTTGGTGCCAGGAAAGTTTCCAGGAATCCACAAGGATGACCCCAGATTAGATTCCAAGCAATAGTGGTGAGGGTGCCTGAACTGGCCTACCCTGGCAATCAGATTGATGAATATCCTAACTGTCATCATAGAGCCTTCATCCAATAACTGATGGAAACAGATGCAGAGATCCACAGCTACACACCAGGCCAAGATCCGGGAGTCCAGTCACAGAGAGGGAAGAGGGATTATATGAGCAAGGTGGGTCAAGATTATGATAGGGAAATCTACAAAGACAACTGAACCAAGCTCTTGGGAACTAACAACTATAGACCAAGAGCTGTGGAGCCTGCATGGGATCAGACAGGCCGTCTGCATATGGGAGATAGTTACATAGCTTGGTCTGTTTCAGGGGCCGCTGGGAATGGGATCAGGATCTATCCTTGGTGCATGAGCTGGCTTTTTGGATCCCATTACCTATGATCAGACACCTTGCTCACCCTTGATGCAGGGGGTGGAGCTTGGTTCTGAGTCAACTGAATGTACCCAGCTTTGCTGACTTCCCATGGGAGGCCTTACCCTTATGGAGAGGGGATGGGAGTGAGAAGGGAAGGCTGGTGGGGAAGCAGGAGGAGAAATGAGAGGGAAATCTGTGATTGGTATGTAAAACAAATAAAAAAAACTTAAAAAAAATCTGGTGGTAAGCATATAGATTAATTCTGATCAATTATCCTGTGAGATACATTTTATTAGCAGTCGATTTTGCAGATGAGAATAAAGAAATGATAAGTAATTTGTTACCACCAGCAGGTGGAAAATCCAGGCTTTGGATCCTAGTACTATCTAAAGCCTCATGAGGACAAACATTTCTACCTCTGTGCTGCACTGTACCGTAACGTCTAGGAGATTATTTTCAACTAATATTTTTCTTTGTTTACTGATTTCTGCTTCACATTCTGAAATGATAACTAAATTTCCTTTTCCAGGTCAAAATCCATCAGAAAATATCTTTTGAATTCTTGGAAGTAAGAATGAGGCAATCCATCTGCTGAAAATGTGATTATAATCCCCCCTTGTCTCTTTACTTCCTGAGCTTTCAGAAAACATAACCATATTTTCATGGCTCTCAAATGGCTCAAATAGCAAAAGAAATACAAATACCAAATTAGAAGAAAAAATAAACAAAGAACAAAAAACAAACAAACAAAAACTATGTTTTTAGGCACCCTTTTTCTTAACACTGGAAACAAATAATTTTAAATCCATTTCCTAAACTTTGAGAACTAAACTTTCTCAGTTAGAACTTCACCTAATAAAACTCAGGCAGGCTCACTCCAGAGGAGTTCATTATCTCTTCTTTGGCATGCCAAGAAAGAGCTTGGGTCCCAAATGCCAGCTGTTTCAGAGGCCTTCGGGCCTGCTTCACCTCTAGGAACGTTAGCTTTAACCTTTCAATCTCTTTGATTTAATCATATACCCATGTAATTAAAATCTAATAGTCAAGTTTCAGGGGCAGAAAAGAAGCAATGGCTGGGCCACTGCCATTTAGCCTAAGCAGATGGCAGACACTGTTCCCTAAACAACATGTTCGTTCAGATTGCAAGACACAAGCTCTGAGGCAGAGTCTCTGTTAAGTATGGGCAACAAAAAGTTAGAGCCACTCGGTTCAAACAATGTGTGCCTCCTCACCTGCTTCCATGAGATAAAGAGCAATGCATTTTTCATGGACACCTTTATCTCTCCTTGACAGTCAAGAGGATTTCCATGTGTAACCAAACCATAAGGTAAGCAAGCTAATAGGTTTGATTTGTAGACAGCATATGGACCCCTGGGTACAAATTAATGCATTCTTTTCATTTTGTTGCCTAAAGCTTCTCAAGTCTTGAGAAAGAGCTTTCACGATTAAGTTTAAAGATGCTTCTTCAATTTGTTTAAGGGTTGTTAATAGCCTGATGTTATTTCAACATCTGGTTAGAATCTGTTTCATGATTTTACCAAGCTGACATCAGCAGCATATCCTGCCTTGTTAAATTGTGTTGTTCAAGGTATGATATATCACAGTTTTCAAGCACTGCATTTTATCTGCAAATTACAACAAAATATACAAAAAACTCTGAAATATGAAATAAAGCTTAAAATATGCTTTCAATTGTCCAGTTTTACCATTTGTTTGAAATGCATAGGCAATAGTGTGTACATAATGATTTGTATGTAACAGTAACAAACATCCTTATGTTCTTCACCCAACCATTGATTAATTACTGTGTAAAGATAATGTGGTATCATGTTTGAAAAAGTATGTATATTTCATAAATAAGTCATTCAAAAAGGGTAGATATACACACATATATGAAAATGTTAATAGTTGGGTATGGCTAGAGAGAATACAGATAATTGGTACCATCATGAGTAGTTATTTTTGGATTTGCAACATACAACTATTTCACAATTACATATAAAGTAATGTATAAATTAGTGACACTTTTCTTTTACTGAAAATAGGCTTTTTTCCCCATACAGCATATTCTGATTACAATTTCTCCTCCCCCTACTCCTCCTGGTTTCTTGATATATTCCCTTGCATCTGGATCAACTCCCTTTTTTCTCCTGTTAGAAAACAAACAAGCATCTAAGGGATAATAATGAAATATACTATATTAAGATAAAACAAAACAAACACATTGGAATAGGACAAAAAAAAATACAAAAGGGTAAGAGCTCAAGGAAAGGCACAAGAAATAAATGAAGATACAGAGACCTATTCATTTGCACTCTCAGGAATCTCATAAAAATAACAACCAGAAGATATACATACATATCTATATATGAATCTGTAGGGCAAAATGATGATGATGATATAATTACATAAATAAAATTTAATTAAATTAAAAAAAAAGCCCTACAGGAGTTTATAAGACAAGGAACCACCAAAGATGCAATTGAATTCTTTTTCTTTAGCCATCTACTGTCATGCATGGGGCACACCCTTAAGAGTAGTTCATTGCCCTAGTAAGACTCCCAGGGAGAAAATGCTTCTTTTATTTTCAAGTGGTTATCAATTGGAGATAACTTCTATATTAGGGATAGGGGTATGTGTCTACTTCTTTCAGCTAGAGAACATCATCTGGTATATACCTGTGCAGACCCTGTACATGATGCTTCAGTCTCTGTGAGTTCAAAAGTTTGTCTGTCCTGCAGTTCTTAGAAGCATTTGCTTCCTGATGTCCTCCATTCCTTCTGGCTCTTACATCTTTTCTGCCTCTTCTTCTGCAGGATTCCTTGATCTTTGAGTGTAGGGATTTGCTGGAGACATCCCCTTTAGAGCTGTGTGTTCTGCAATCACTCACTCTCTGCATATTGTCTGGCTGTGGGTCTCTACATTTGTTCCCATCTGCTGCAGGAGAAAACTTCTCTGATAATGGCTGAGCAAGGTGCCAATCTGTTCTACCAGCCTACCTGCTTCTCTGGAAGGTTTGTTCAATGGTTGGCCCAGAATGCCTACTGTAGTTGGGGAAGAAGACAAAAGGATGTATAAGGGAATAAGGAAATAAGATAAAAGGGGGAGAAGATTGAGGGAAAAGTTCACTTTGATCTCCTGGAGACTGGAGCAGAGAGGGAGGGTAGGCCACAGTAGGTCATCTGCTACAGAGCTGGGGATGAGACTGGGAACTAGATTTGGAGGTGAAGACAGAGAAGTCAAAATCTACAGTAAGCCTACCTGTTTCCCAAGCCAGCTGCTAGATGATATTTTTAATAGTGATCATAAACCTACACTATGCATAGAAATACTATAAAGAAAAACACCATTCTCTTCACTCTAGTCACTAAGAAGTATTTATGTGCATGTGTATGTGACTCTGGGTGTATATGGTATATGGTCACATATACAAATAGATACTCCAGAAGGCCAGAAGAGGGTATTGGATTCGGTAGACCTGGAGTTGCTGGTAGTTGTGAACCTCCTGATTATGGGGGCTGAGAACAAAATTCTGGTTTTTTGTTTGTTTGTTTGTTTGTTTTGTTTTGTTTTGTTTTTAATAACTGAAAGTGCTTTAAACCTCTAAGCCATCTTGCTGGCTTCCTCACTGTAGTCATTTTGCCAAGAACTCACCAGGGCAAATCTGAAAATCCTATCAATGCAAAGGTATTGTTTCCACAGTATTTTTTTAATGTTCTTTATATTAATTTACATTGTTTTAATTTCTTATCATATAACATTGAAAAATATATGATAGATGATGCTAAATTTTTATAAAGTCAACTTTACTTGATCTAGTGCTTGAGATTAAATTGAAAACACATACTTTCAGTCCAACAATTAAAGACACAGTTCTTCTGTATTTGAATTTAAAACAAAGTAACCATTTTTGTTTCTAAGTTTCCCTCATCATTTCTTAGAAAGCTTGATACTCATCCCTGTCCCCATGTCTAATAACAACATGCAGTGAATGATTTGTAAAGGTAGACTTAGCTTTAAAAACATTCCTGCAAAATAGGTGAGGAAGGGAGCTTCGAAGAACACAGAGGTTAAGCAACTCAATAAGAAGCCCTGTGGCTGAGCACTTAATAAAGTCCACATCTCCACATCTCAGGGCAGGGTCTCTCCAAGACAGCTTTGGTGAAGTGAACATAGGATACTTGGATCTGTGTTTCTTTCATGTGCTTCTAAGCAAAATGCAGCAAGCTAGAGTAACACTGGAGGGAATACTAACAGGTACCAGAGTGGAAGAATATTTAGCTCAGCTAGTCATTTCCCTTAAACCTCTAAACGATGCACATAAATTGTCTTTCTATAGATCACTTGCTAGTAAGTTTGGTTTAAGTGACTTAATGGGGCATCCTCAGTGATTCACTAGATATTCTTCACCCAGGCATGATTAGTCAAGTGGCACTCCATTGATGCTACTGGAAGATTTGTCATTTCATATGACCACACTGGCACCTTTCCAAGTTACATTTGCTCCCTGGCAAAATGACTTCATTTTTCCCAGTTGCAACTTTGATCACCATTCCATTTGAATAAGCAGACTATCTGTGCTAGACCCTCAAATGGACTATGACTAGAAATGATATGTTTCTAAATTCATATGCACAGATAAATATCTAGAACTCTGCTCCTCCCTCATTTCTAGTAAATGACCTTCACTTCAAACAGTGTATGTAAGTTGATAGATTTGAGAATGAGGGCTGTTGGGGATGTCTTTCTGTATGCTGTGAATGTGTTGCTCTGATTGATTGATAAATAAAATGCTGATTGGCCAGTAGCCAGGAAGGAAGCATAGTATAGGCAGGACAAGCAGAGAAAAGAATTCTGGGATGAGGAAGGGCTGAGTGAGGAGTTGCCAGCCAGACACAGAGAAAGTGAGATGTAAAAGTACTGGTAAGCCACAAGGCTTGTAGCAACTTATAGATTAATATAAATGGGTTGATTTAAGATATAAGAACTGGATAGCAAGAAGCTTGCCATAGCCATACAGTTTATAAGTAACATAAGTCTCTGTGTGCTTATTTTTGTCTGAGCAGCTGTGGCCCAGGCAGGACTGGAAAAAACTCCAGCTACAAAGGGCAACATCCATTCATAGCCTAGCTACAGTATTTGCCCATGGAGGAAAAAAAAGTCAATGTGCTATATATTAAATAGAATCAAAGTTTAGTGATTTCAAGGTGCTTTTATAGTGATTAATGGCCAAAGTGCTGTGACAACGTGTTATTTTCTTTGATGAAAAGAATAGCAGTAGATTTGCAAAGCAAAATCTTTCCAAAATAATATAATGTCCAATAACAGGTAATTCTTATGTTCTTATAAATCACTGAAAACTGTATGCCAGGTTTGTATTTATTCTAAGAAACTTAGTCAATGTCAGTAAAGGCAAAATGTTTAAATCTTTTAATAAATTAAGGTTGTATTTGTTACATATTAAGAAAAATCAGTTCTTATTTCATGGGTTTAATAATATTTCATTATGATAATTTTAATCTAAACATAAAGGTGGCCTTTACGTTGTTTCTCTAATTGGATTCAGAGTATTGTAATTTAAGAAAGTCTCAAAAATTACAGTGATAAAATAAATACTTCCTTGAGATGAGTAGTTCAAATTGCTTTTTAAAGACTAGTACTGAATAAAATAATACTACCCAGAATAGTAATGAATACAAAGGAAACAAGTTAAAAGCTGAAGACGTCCCTTCAAAAGCCACTTCTCAACATAGTTGCTGCAGTTGGAGTGGTAGCTCAGCCATAAAGTGCTGCTATCCAAGTGTGATGCATATAAACAGAGATTTGCAGGTTTGGAGGCCATAGAAAATGAAGCCCTCCCTCATGCCTGGATTTATACTCCCCCTTCAGCTACTTGGTCAAAAGAAAGGGATAGAGACATGACATTCTGATCTACTCCAAAGATTAAAATATTACATACTTTGGTCTTCTCCCTTAAGAGTTAATCAAGTTAAGCCAGTAAATCACCTTGACGGGTGTCCATTCCCCAGAGAAAGTGATCCACATAAGGAAATACTAAGGAGAGGGAGAAATAATTATCCCTTTAGTCAATAATGTACTCTCTTGCCCAGAAGCCCCTCCGTTTTTGCAGCCTCTTCCAGAACTCCTAACCTGGCACTTGTCTGGCTTGCGTGACTTCTAACTCACAAAAGTATAACTTTTCTTTTACCTTCTTTTTATCTTTTTCTTGTGCATATTGGTAAGAAGCCTGGGTTTTCTCACTCTTTTTCTGATGCTCATACCCTACAACCAAGTAGCTGTTTGCCGAGCTCCATTGCTGAATCTGTCTATTTTCCTGCACCATATCTTAAAAGGCCTTCTCCTTCTCCTTCTCCATATCCTTACTCCTAACAGCTCCCAAGATATAGAATATCCATACCTTGTTGTTATAGTTTCAAAATTATGAAGTAAAATTTTCCTTGAACTTCCTCCTCTAATTTTTTTAAGAACCCACGAAAGAGTACTAAATAATCCAGGCACGGTGATATGCACTTGTAATGCCATAGTTTGATAGATAGGGAGACATGGATTAATACTGATGTCTGGCCAGCCAGCCTATCCTACTTGTGAGCTCTAGGCTAATGAGATTTCCCCATTCTCAAAAATAAGATGGGATGCACTTGAGAAATGACACTTGAGTTTAAACTCTGGCATGCATATATATGCACGTAGACATACATATGAATCTGCACATAAATGTGCATACACACATAAATTTCAAAATATATATAGATCACCTAACATTGACATTTGAATAATCTCCAAATAATATATCAGTCCAAATACTTAAGATATAACCCAAAACAACAAAGTCATTAAAATAGAATCCAAATGGAATTTAGATGTTTATATATAATTGTTCAACATCAAACATGCTGCTAAAATACTTTTTCTTGCCTTCTGTCTAAGAAATGTTTTTCTTCATCATTACTTTACTTTTTAAAAACAAAGCTGATCCAATGTGACCTCTTTGATAAACACTATTCTCTTAATTTTGTTTTTAATGCCATATTTAATATAGAAAGGTTTATAAAATATATTCATTTGCTCAAAGTCCTGGTGAGAAAGCATATGTAAGTAAGCAGGTGGTGACCATTAATAGTGTGTCTGATGTTCCTTTCATTGTTCAAAAAACAAGAAAGTGATGATTAATGCAAACTTTAAGTTAAAAGACATGCTGAGAGTATGACTAAAACATCAACAATATAAGAAACAGAATATGTATGTTCAAGAGCATTCAAGAAAAATTATCCTTGGAAGAGACACAATTTAAAAACATAGAAGAGCCAAGTATTGAGAAGATATTGAGGTTAATGCTGGTTTGGTAAAGTGATAACTAGGTTCTCCTCTTGTTGAATACTGAATGATCAGCAATGAAAAAAAATATAACCTTATACAGATTGAGTATGTTGCATTTACATATTATGAATACACACACACATATGTAACAATGATTTTTAAAGAGGCTATACATTTGAATGAGAGCAAAGAGGGTACATAGGAGAGTTTAGAAGAAGAAAGGGAATAGAGAAATGATATAACTCTATGGTAATCTCAAATACCAAATAATTATTTTAAAAACACTAAGAAATGTCTTTTTTAGGGTCCCGTTTTCTAGGTAGTCTCCCTGGAGTTGTGTAGCAGTCTAGTCATCTTTGTTTTACATCTAGTATCCTCCTATGAGTGAGTACATACCATGTTTGTCCTTCTGAGTCTGGGTTACCTCACTCAGGATGATTTTTTCTAGATCCATCCATTTGCCTGCAAACCTCATGATGTCATTGTTTTTCTCTGCTGAGTAGTACTCCATTGTGTATATGTACCATATTTTCTTTATCCATTCTTCAGTTGAAGGGTATCTAGTTTGTTTCCAGGTTCTGGCTATTACAAACAATAATGCTATGAACATAGCTGAGCAAATGCCCTTGTGGTATGATTGAGCATTCCTGGGGAATATGCCCAAGAGTGCTATAGCTGGTCTGAGGAAGTGCCATATTGATTTCCAAAGTGCCTGTACAAGCTTGCATTCCCACCAGCAGTGAAGAGTTCCCCTTGCTCCATATCCTCTCCAGCATAAGCTGTCTTCTGTGTTTTTTATCTTAGCCATTCTGACAGGTGTAAGGTGGTATCTCAGAGTCGTTTTGACAGAGAAATGGATGAGATCTCTATGAACAACCTGGACGACAGTGGGAGTAATGAAGGGCAAGTTTCGAGGGAAAGAAAGCTTAGGGGAGCAGGAGATCCCAGCTGGATCAAGAACAGAAAGGGAGAACAAGGAATAACAGACCATGATAAATAAAGACCACATGAGAACAGGAAGAAGCAAAGTACTAGAGAGGTCCCCAGAAATCCACAATGATACATCCTCTGTAGACCACTGGCAATGGTTGAGAGAAAGCCTGATCTGACCTAGTCTGGTGATCAGATGGCCAAACACCCTAACTGTCATGCTGGAACTCTCATCCAATCACTGATGGAAGTGGATGCAGAGATCCTCGGCCAGGCCCCAGGTGGAGCTACAGGAGTCCAATTGTCGAGAAAGAGGAGGGACTGTAAGAGTGTGAATTGTTGAGACCAAGATTGGAAAAGCCAAATAGCCAAACTAATGGAAAAACATGAATTATGAACCAAAAGCTGTGGAGCCCCTAACTGGATCAGGCCCTCTGGATAAGTGACACAATTGAATAGCTTCAACTGTTTGGGAGGCACCCAGGCAGTGGGACATGGACATATCCTTAGTGCATCAGCTGGCTGTTTGGAATCTTGGGCTTAGACAGGGACACTTTGCTCAGCCTGGAAGGAGGGGACTGGACCTGCCTGTACTGAATCTACCAGGTTGAATTGAATCCCCAGGAGAGTCTTGGCCCTGGAGGAGATGGGAATGGAGGGGAGGGGCTGGGGGGAAGGTGGGGGTGGGGGCAGGAGGGGGGAGGACAGGGGAACCCATGGCTGATGTGTAAAATTAAAACACAAATATAATAAATAAAAAGAGAAAAAACACTAAGAAGTGATATAAAGAAGAAATAATTTTACAGCAGGAAATATCAATAATTTGGAAAAGAGAATTTTCATGTATTATGGGTAGAAAAATTTGAAACTTTTAAGATGAAATATGGCCATTGAATTTTCAATCAAGCAATTCAGCCACTAGACATCCATGCTAGGCAAATTTTATACATGCCAAAAATGACATTAAAATAATGCTTAGGAAATGATTCCTTATAATACTAAAAACTCTAACACAGTTGACATAAGCATCCATATACTATATGAATATTAGATTTAATTTATATCTATTAGACAGTGTATAGGAATACATTGTATTCACAGCACTCTGCATGCTACAGCCTCCTGAGTTCTGAGATTATAGAAGTTGCTTATACACTTTGAGTAAAAATGTTGTCTTTCTGTTGAAGCAAACGAAGTAAAACCAAATGAAGAACTCAGAGTTGACATACATGTATTAATAATATGAATAATATTAAATTGTTTCAATGAGCACAGGGTGGAAAGGATAAAGCATATATAGTATTTTATTGTGGAAGCATTTGATCCTTCATCTTTTGCCTACAAGTAGTATGAAATGTACCCTGGCTCTGATTGTTTGTTAGACTAAATCTAGTACTATTATTGCATATCATTCAAAAGTTTAATCTACTATAATCCATGCCTCTCAGAAGAAATGTGCTTCAAGAATTCATTTGACAAAATATTTTGTACTGCTTTATGTTCTGCTTCAAGACACACATATTCATCTTAGTCCCTGATTACTCTCTTGTCTTTAAAATTATTAAAATCTCATAAACCAGAAATTTAATGGATGCAAATAGGAGTTATTGTTATGTGCTTGAGGCAAGACCTTACAGCAAGCTATTAAATCATCAAATTTAGGTCAAGTGATTTCCACTCAAGTAAAGTGTTACCCAAAATAAATGCATTGGGGCTTGATAGAAGAAAATATCTAATGGAAAAAAATCAAACTTAGTAAGTGTTAAGAAATTTAAACATTTAATATTTCTAAAAATGCTAAATAAGTTAATTAGTCTATGACACTTAAGCATAGCCAAAATTAATGTGTTTTATATGGAACATGGGTACGATTTTTAAAAGTCCAAAAAAAATTTTTTTTCTATTCATAGTAAATATACTTGGAATGCTTTGGACATCTAGTGTTCGTCATAAATTGTATATACAAGAAAATACCTGACATACTGAAAAATGTCTAAAGTATCACTCAGCTACTCATTTAAGGCACACATATTAAAAAAAGGTACATAAACTCTACAGTCTAGTCTATACTATTGTCTATCATTTGAAAATTTAAAGTTTAGCCAGATGTGCTGTCTTAATCGAGTATGTGGGCTGTGACAACTTCTACCTCTTAGTGAAGTTCCCTATTTCTCATTTACTGTTCCCATAACCATGCTATCAGCAGGGAAAACAGACCACAGCTAAGGACTGGAACCTGAAAGTTTTCTCACCTGGAACTTTAGGTGCAACTCTCTACTGAGCTCAATTTCTTCTGAGAAATGTGGGCATGTACTTTGTCTCTTTCCCATTAATGTTTCCACATGACAGTACAGGAGTGAGTGGAAGCCACATTCAATATGCACTACTCTAGACCACATATCTTATTCTTAATGGCAGTACTCTCAATATCCAATGGTATTTTCAATGAAATGGTGCTATAACTGAGTCTTTAATAGTCCATTATCATGTTTTAAATAGCTAGGTGCTTCATGCAGCTGGTGGCACATAACAGTAATGATAGCTATTGACTTAGTTCCCCGGGTCCAATATCCAAGATTTTGGCCTCACCTAAAACCTATTCAAAATTCAGAGACTGGGTATGAAGAGAATATTAATATTTTAAAGAAGGCATGATTTCATCTTAAAGCCCCAATATTATAAACTATTAATATCTTTCAGATTTGAAATATTTTCCAAACTGTATGATCATATTCCTCAAACACTTTATGTGAATCTTTTGAATCACAGTAATTGATGGCAAAGATAGCAGCTTGTACCCCAGCATATGCATGCTAGAAAGTGCCTTCTTTTGGAATGAGCTAACTTATAATCCTAGAGATTGGATGCATGTATCTCAACAGAAGATCTACAAGTCAAGTGAATTCTTTCAAACACTGGAGAATTCAACATGTGCTAACTCTATTTCTTTAGATAAATTATTCCAGTATACCCAATGAACACAGAAAATCATGAAAGGTGTGGGAGTTTTTCTGATCATTTTTTCTACCTTCTTGAATGCATTTGGATTTCCAAATTACTTAGGATGGCTTTCAGTCTCAGCTCTCCAGTCATATGAAGTATTAAAGTAGAGACAACTTCTGGTATAAGAATGTCTTAGAACTTTGGAGTAATTTGTGATGTACTCATATGCTATGATATAACTCTGTTCCCACAAGGTTAATGTATTGGAAACTCAATCCCAAACTCATGTCAATGATCCTTAAAGAAGAACCTCAGTATGATAACTGATTTTAGATAAAATTATCAAGTTAGTATCTCTCTCATATCATTACTAATTTTATAAAAAGATGAAGGCCTAAGTTGCTCTATTTTCACCATGTTAAGAAGGAACAAGTTGGCACTCACCAGTTGCTAAGCAGATGCCTGTCTGCACTTTCCAGATTTCAGTACCCGAAACCAACAAAATATCTATTCTTTATAAATTATCCAGTCTTGAGTGTTTTGTTATAGCAATTGGAAAAAACACTAAAGCATCATTAGTAATGTTGATGAAGTTAAAAGCTGTCCATGCATTTTGATTGGCCACTGTCTTTTACAATAAAAATAAAGTTTTAGATTAATAAGTAGCTGTATCTGATATGCCGTAGTTCAGTTGACTTTTCTCCTGTATGAAATTAGTGACTAGTATAGCCACTATCGTAAACACCTGCTGATCTGCCAGTTTTCAAGATACAGCCAATTTCTTCGTGGGCAAAGGAAGAGGGTCACATGGAGATATCATATATATACCTCAAGGACTGTATTCAGTTCAGAAATGGCTATTATTTATCATTTTGATAATCAGGTTTCTATTTGCTAATCCTGGCCTTTTATTTGTATCATTTACATAATTCAAGGTACAGATTAAGTGATCATTGTGCTCATGATGTTATGCTTAAAATTTACTACTCTTAAAGAAATGGGTTGAGTCACTTTCTTCTGGTTATGTCCTTATTGCTTAATATAGGCAGCATCTTTACCTTGTGCCTTGCATTGCTATTTGTTCGTTAACACATGAGTATTACATCATCATCACTTAAACACAGAGCTCATTTCAAGGGTGCCATTCATACCTTTATCTATGTCCAAGAAAGAAAAACCCATGTTACGATTAATATTGATTGTTATCTTGATGAGATCTAAAATCAATAGCAGACAAGTGTCTGGCTTCTGGGCATGCCTCAGCAGGGCTATCTAGAACAGGTTGAGTTGGAAAGACTTCCTTTAACTGTGGCTGCTTACTGCACTGAATTAAAAGTAAAGTGTTCATTTCCTTTGCTTCCTGATTGTAGACACAACATGGCCATCTGCCTCAGTCCCTTGATTCAATAATACCATGATGGACTGTGTCCTAGAACTGTGTGAAAAATAAACCATGCTTATCTTAAGCCCCTTTTATAAGTTTTGGGGTTTTTTGTTGTTGTGTTGTTTTTCTTTTTGCTTTTGTTTGGTTGGTTTTTAGCAACAAAACAAGTAAATGATACAGAAAACAGGCACCAGAAAGTAGGGCCATATTTTCGACAAACCTGACCATACGATTCATAGACTTTTGAAACCGGTCTGCTGGAAGTATTTAGAACTTTGGGCTTGAAAAGCCATTAGATTCTCTGAGCGCAGCATAAAGATCTTTGCTGGTGGAAGCTTGGAAGTCACAAATGCTAAGAAAATTGGAAACAGTGGTGGCCCAGGTCAAGAGGTTTCAGAGAGGAACATGAACTGTATTAGAAGCTGGGCTATAAGCCCTTTGTGTAAACTATTCTGGCAAAAAAAAAATGTGGTTATATTCTACCTATGTTCTTAGAACTTGAAAAAGATCATATGTAAAGATAATAAACTAGTATATACATTTCAGTTAGAGGAGCTTTCAGGCTGTGGTGTGACTACTGCTTATTGTAGTGTCTTACAAAAGTCAGGTCTGCAGTGAGAAAGAGCAAAAATATTTTCAGAAGGAAACCAAAACAAAATGAAATAAAATAAAATAAAATGAAACTGTCCAATGAAAAGGAAAGGAGCAATTCTAAGTTGTGCTCAAGGAATGTGCTGAAAAGAGGCCATAACTGCTATGAAGAAACCTCTTGCTATATGTTATGACAAGAAAAGTGGTCAAGACACTGTGTATCAAAGGCTCCAACAGTAAAAATGCAAACTTATTTGAAATGGCAAAGTCTGAACTGGGAATGAATGCATCTTACCACCCTTTCCTTCAAACAGGAACCTTTCCAGAACAGGAAAAGATTATAAGAGCGAGTAGGGATGGAAGACACCAAAGAAAAAGGACCTTCCAGATACAATAGGACTGATACACATTGGAAGTCACAGAGACTGAGGCAGCATGAACAGGGCCTGCTCAGGTCTAAAGAGGATGGAGACTGGGCACTGACAGGGGAAGTGCACACAAGTATCCATCCCTAACCCAAAAGCTATCTTCAGTCAACAACTGCTCCAAAGGAAAAATTAGTTTACCCCAATGGAGTCTCTCTGGGTTCACAAATCACATTTAAAGACAGGCCCTATGGCCAGCAGTTGATTGCCAAAACAAAACAAACTCAATGGTATTTCAGAGGGTAGTGTCTCATAGTGCTTTGTTTGGACATGTTTTTATTTTGCAAGTCTTTTGTTTATTACGTTTTCCAATTTTGTGTTTTTATGGAAATTCGGTGTATGCAAATGAGAGTTTCTCTGCATCTGTATGCTTTCTTGTGATTTTTCTGGATTTTGCTTTGTAGAACAGGCTGGTCTTAAACTCACAGCGATTCCCTGCCTGTGCTCTGGAGTGCTGGTATTGAAGGTGTGCATCACCATGCCCAGCTATTTTGCCTCATTTTTAAATGTTTGCTTGTTTTGTCCTATTCTGTTTGATTCCATTGTTCTTAGTTATCTGTTAGTTTTATAAGCAGAAAGAGAAAAAAAGGATTAGATTTGGGTCAGTTGGATGGTGGGGAGGAACTGGAAGGACTTGGGAAAGGGAAAACCTTGGTCAGAATACATTTTATGAAAATGATCTATTTTCAATAAAAACTAAAATAACAAAAAAGTAACCAGCCACCTTCGGAAGTGTTTCCTCAGGGTCAGTGTGAAAGGTACACAGAGGCTGAAGGAACTTTGGTCCAAGGAGGACTAGGTTCCATATGGAATAGGCAGCAGAAATTAGCAGCACCACTCACATGGCATTACTACTGCACACATTAAAGATACAAGATTTACAAAGTTATGGAGTATTGCCCCATGGTTCCATATTGCCACTGAAGCTAGACTATGTAAAGCAGGTTCAAAGTCCCTGCAAGGAGGCCCTGATAGTCCAGTACATTACTCCATGGAGGTGACCTCTTACCTGCACTGAGGACTCCAGGGTGTTGGAGATGTCGGGACCATGAGATATCTGCTGAGGTAGGCTGCAGAAACGAAACTGAGGCAGCCAAACAGAGAAACTATATGTATTGTAGGTTGCAGAATTAGAAGGGTGAAGTATCCAAGTCCCCTGGAACACAGCTGATCCCATCACAAGGCCCAGATGTCTAGGATTTGGTACTTGCCCTTCTGCATTTTTGACTCTTTTTTTTTTTTTTTCGGTGGGGGGGGGGCATTTATTCCTTGTTATGCCCTATTCTTCCCTTTAGAAATGGAATGTCTGCTCTGTGTATAGTATATACCAGATCTATGAAATTTGCGTTTTGATGTTATGAGGCCTCACAGTTTGCCTTGAGTCTCAGAAGCGTTTGGGCTTTTGACCTGTGGCTGAATTGTTTACTATTACAGGGATTTTTTGAAGTTGGAATGAAGACATTTTAAACAAGGAGCCTGTGGAGATAAAGAGGAGATGATTGTGGCTTGAAAGTGATATGGTTTGACACCAAGTTGACAAAGTGTAGACATGTAATGGTTAGGAATAGTTATAGAGAGAGGATCTAGAGGCATCTAGAAGGCAAGCATTTCAGAATGTCCATCCTGGATTACCTACAATAGGTTGGCCCCTGAGAATACCTGTGAAGGAATATCTCAATTGGGTTAATTGAGATGGGAAGACTCACATTAGCTGTGGGTATCACTATTCCACGGGGTGGGGTTCTGGATAAATAAAAAGGATAAAGCATGCTGAACATGGGAATTCATTCTCTGTGCTTGGTGAGAAAGATTTTGGATTTGTTTGATGGAAAAAATGTGGCATGTGAACTGAGCCCTAAAACAGATAGCACCCTTTAAAGAAGAGACAAAAGACACTTCTCTATTGTCTGTCTGTTGTCTGTCTGTCTGTGTGTCTGTCTGTCTCTATGTCCCCTCCTTCATCTCATTCCCCACAAGTGCATGTGTGTGTGTGTGTGTGTGTGTGTGTGTGTGTGTGTGTGTGTGTGTGTTTGGAGGGGGGAGGGTGTTCCTTTATTGCATGCTGAAAGCAAATCTAACTCTAGAGCTGGTAGTGGTGAGATAAGAAGAAGAGGTCATGAGTAGAAATGTTCTTATTTGTCACCTCAGTGACTTGGTTCTCCAAAAATGGAAGAACTAGCTTACGAAAAAAATGGACGAGTTTCCTTTATTGGCAATACAACACATGAATTCTTTTAGTTCACAACTGTCAACTTTCCAGAGTTCTGATCCCTTTCAATCGATGTCTCAAATTCCACAGGAGCCCAATTATGCTGAAAATCAACCTCCTTTTAACACAACTCTAAATATGATCAGACACTGCCTTTTTGTCAATAACAGTCCTCAGCTATAAGACTGTGAGATAGTAGTCACGGATGCTGCTTGACTTACAGACTTATCTTGAACCAGCATTTAAACCTATTTGCTATATTTTTAGTCCAGTTGGAAAGAGAGTCTATCCCGTAATTGCTGAATTTATATCCTCATCATGAAATTCTATGGAAGCAATCACACAGTTCATGAAAATCTGTTTTAATAAGCCTTGTATTTCATGTGACCTCAGGTGATAATTTAGTTACACAATATTTTTATTGTGTTTTCCTTTTTCACTGCAAAGCACTTTTGCTCCAGATTCACTATTCACTAAAAGAGTCTCTCTTCTTTCAAATTTAACCAGGTTAGCGAACCAATATTAAATTACATCCTTGAGTAAATAATTCTGCTATGGTATTAGTATCAATAAAATGCAGGAAATAGAAAGTATTCCACATGCTTCCCACAAGAAAATACTTAATATAAGCCTTACATTTGTGGGGAAAGATTGCAGTAACTCTCTTGAACAATTCCATCAAAGACACACTAAAGTAGCCCTTCTTAAGGGATCAGAACTCTCCTGCTTCTTCTAGACTTTGGACATAGGAGCACTGATTATGCCTTCTCTCCTTTATTGCCTTTGTGCCTACATCTAAATTTTGTTGTGAAGATAAATTCTCTCTATCTCTGCCTTGAAATTTGATGCATGCACATATGTGGGGCAGAGATTAGTTTATTAATAGAATGTAAAAGGAAAGCATTCTATTGACTGTTGGTTCTTTCCAGAAATTCAAATGAATAGAATTAGGAATAATGAACACAACAAATCCTACCAGGGCTTTACCAAAAGTGTAAATCTTTACAACTTGACATCTCATCCTTCAATATCAGATTTTCTTCTGTGTTTCTCTGAAGTTGCTATACCTTTCTTTGTTACTAGATATAATTTTCAGTGGATTGTGACAGACATAAGTAAGTCATAAGCTAAACACTTTGTGGTTGGTATTAGAATAATTGACACCTACATTATAAAGACATATACTAGATGTAGTACAAGCATGGTGTACATTTTAAATTCTTGCTACAACAGGCCCCAAAGCTGTCTGGCCAGTATAAAGGCAAGTCAAGATGTCCACACAGGTGACACAGCCATCCTGGATGAAAAACATGCAGAGAAAATGTAGTTCTAGATGCTTATTTATACCAAGTGGGGCAAGGTATGTGTAGCAGGGACTGGCACGTCTCTTTTAAAGATGTTTGTCTGAATGTGTAATTCTCTATGTTATAGTCACGAAACTTAAATCTAGTTGCAGAAACATTTGCCTCACCCTGCCCACAAATACTAGGATTATAAGAGGTGTGTGTGTGTGTGTGTGTGTGTGTGTGTTGTATTAGAGATGGGGAAGACACAGGGGTGTGATTCTTTGCCCATTTTTCTTCCATAAGTTCTATGGACCAAACTTACATCCCTGCAGTTGCAAGTACTTTACAGATGGAGCCACCCTCCAGCTGCACTTTTTCCACCTTTAAAAGGGATGATGTGTTTAATGGAGGCGAAAATGCCTGCACAGAAAAGAACACTCAGCAGCTGTCAGTCATTCAAACTGCTGAGAAGTAAGCCTCAGAAGGTAGAAACAGAAGTCCCAGGATTCCTAATAAGGTGCCTTTTGCTGTTGCTTGTTTGCCTTGCAAGAAAGGAAGCATATTTGGACCTTAAATGTTTGATGGTCTTTAATGTCCATCTTCGTTTTCCTCACACGGTTAAGCCACTTTCCAGAAAAGCTGCTTATTTTAAGACCATAAACCACTTCAGAAGGAGAATTCAATTCCCTTTTACTCCTGTCAACTTAACGTGAAGACCTGCTCATAAACAGCATGCCATCTGATTAACTGAATTTTTGAGTAGTGTCACTAGAAGGAAAACAGGGCAACCATGAGTGAGAGTCTCCACTTTCTCAGCTTTTAGTCAGCAACTGAGACAATTCACATGATCCTGCAGGTATCATTAAAATAATTGGCCAAAAGTGGCTGCAGAATACAGGCTGCCAGCTCCTAAGATCCTGCTGAATTTAGTTTATTTTCTTTTATGTAACTACAGCAGACACTTGCCCTATCACTAGTAAATTTGACTGCCACTTACTTACAGGTTTCATGTAAAGTGATGAACAATTTCTTTTTGTTTCATTCGAAGGCATGAGTGTTAGGTAAGTTTTATTTGCTTCTGCTCAGCTGTTTGTTTATAGCATTATGGGGTTGTATCCTTGAAATTACAGTCATCAGAGAAAAATTCAATACTGACCAACCAACAGAGGTTCACTACATAGCGATTTGTTGCAAAACTTCAGCCTCTGATGTTCACAGTTACCATTCAAATTCAAAGAATGAGAAGAACCAAGGGAGGCTACCAAATGAAGTGCAATTTTATTTCACTTTTCTCAATAAGACAAGTAGTCCTTTGAGCTCAGGCTTTTAAATGTATGTAGCTAACTGTTCTATCTCTGCCATCTCTGATTAAATTTAGGACAGTTTTTTGCAAAATCTTAATTGGCTTGGCAGTTTGCATTCTCAAGGAAGCAGACTCAGGCAAAAACAAGCAGGCACTGTGGTCAGTCATACTAGACTGGTCTTTTGAGATGGATACCATTCAAAGGCATGGTAAAGAGACTGGATTGGTTAGAGGAAGAAGTAGTATCATGGTGGCATTTAAATGAAAGCCTGAGATAAGCCCATTTGAAGTGCATGGTACTTTTGGAGCTGGTCTGTTTAGAGAAAGGTGCCCCTTTCCTACTTTCTTTCTGTAAAGGGGAATCTAACCTCTGAAAAATCTCTCATCAGCTTGGGTGACACCAACAGGAACTGACAGAAGGAGGTTTTAAAATAATAACTCAGTAGAACTTACAGGGACACCAACCACGCAAGCAAAGCTTGCTTTTCTCACTGCCGCTAAATTGAAATCTTCGCTGCTGACTGTCCATTTGATTGGATTGTGCTCAAATTTCTTCTATTTGCTTTTATACAATCTCAGTTGTCTTTATCCCATCCTGTATCAGTTCACTGTTGTTAAGTTTTTATGGTTGTTGGTGGTTTTTAAATAAAATCATGAAGAACTTTTCTTCACAGAGACTTGAGAAGAAAGATTAATCAGGAATTAATTAAGTAATGGCCCCAGTGAGAGGTGAGCAGCAGGAAGCCAGGACAGAACACACTGAAGAATCAGAGATGTAGTAGATGTAATCTTAGAGACTTATAACTCTGAGAAACAGTGAGAATCCTGGCTTTTTACTGGGGAGTACCTCTAGCCTGGATCTTCATCCTTGAGGTAGCATAAGCGTCAGTATTTCAATCATTAAGAAGTTTCCTGGCTCTGAAATTCTTCCTCTTATCCCTACAAATCTCTGGGATTAGGGAGCCCCATACCTCTGCCTAGCCTACCAGAATACCTGTGAACCAGGGTCCCCAGGAAGTCCTTGGAGGTCACATTGAAGTCTAGTGACCACACTAGCCAGAGCAAGTATGGCATAAGCTATAATGGAGGACAGAAGGAATAGAACAGGAACCACATCGGGAAGGAGGGTCACCCAAAAGAATTTCAGGCTGCAGTGTGAGAATGCGCTCTGGGGGAGGGTCCCAACTTGGCTCTTCAAAGCACAACAGCAACTGACCAGCAAGACTGTCAGGTGGGTGTTAGTGCAGAACACAGTTTTGTAAGAAGGGAAGTTTGCCAAGGGAAACCTAGAAACCTAGGCTTCAAAGGGCCTAGATGGGCAAGGATTATATGATAGAACAGAGGTCCCATGGCACCATAGGGTAGGTAGGAAAGGAAGTGAGAAGAGAACAAGGTGGCACCAAGGGTACAACAACTTCAATCCTCCCTTAAAGACTCAAGCAATAAAAACATTCCCCCATTGTCCCCTGCCCTTTCAAGGAGCTTTTTGTTGTCCTACTTGGCTACCCTTGTATATGCAAGTGTTAGGAGGGTTGGCTCATCTTCTCATAGGCAGAGAGCTTCTTCAGTCACTCAAAGTAAGCTATAAAGACTCTCAGGTGCAGATTCTGGCCATGTGGTTCAAGATGATCAGAGCCTCATTCACCAAAATGTCCACAAAAATTAATTTTTCTGTCTCCTCACACAGGTTGTGCCTGGTGGCAATATAGGGTAAGATGCTGCTGCTCTGGGTCACCTTATGGAACCAATCAATTAAGAGGGCAGTTTGTGAAAGGTCCAGGCCCAGTTTAAGTTTCTCATTCAGCCACTGGCTTCTGTCAGAGTACCTTCCATGATGTATTGCTTCTCTTCATGTTTTGAGTCTATGTATTACATACACAGGCAGGTGGTATGAGACAGCTAGCAAATATCCCAGGAGTGCTGTGCCATGGGAATTGTGCGGATGCCATAGTCAAACGATATATCACCATGCAAGGCAGAAATGAATAATGGACCAGTATTTGGGACTATTGCTCTTTGGGAGAACAGGAGGGTGTGAGATGTCAAGAATAGCAGTCAGCTTTTCAGTATTGGAAGCTAACTACTTTAAACTGCTTGTTAGTGCTTTTGATAACTTCTTAGTATAAATATCATTTTCCATTGTTTTTAAATTAGACTGATTTATATCTGTACCCAACTCACAAATGTTTTATGGCTAATGAATGTTTATTCATCCACAACCTGTATTATTTTCTTAAATGTATGTAGTACCACAATTTATTTACTCACATTTTGTTCTTTTCTGCTGCTTGTGACAATGTGACCAATTTCATATTAACATTATTTTTAAATAGACCCCTTCCTTAAATTAATCTGACACATACTTTGGGGGAACACTGGCATTCAAAAACAAACTTCATAGTATTGAGTTCATTGATTGCAACTGTATTTAACAAAGTAAATTGTTCCAAAGACACATCTCTTCAAAATGTAATTATTTGTCATGGTAAAGAATTAGAGGAGATTAATTGGAATGTGGTATCTTTTCACTCTTGTGATTTCACCTCTGCTTTTCTGCTGTTAGATAACAGTGTTGATGTTCCTAAACTGCCAGGTAGAATTTCAGTGTTTGCAATAAAAGTATCACTAAGTACTTTTATTAAATTTCCTTTGTGAAATTTCTTTTTAAAATATAAATTACTTCTACTTAGGGGAACCATGATATTTATGCACTTTGAAAAATATAATTTTAATAAATTGATAATCTTTTACCAAATTTCCACACAGAATTAATTAAAGCTTTAAAATTTCATGACAAAGGACTAATAAATTAGAAATATAAATAACAATTTATAAAAGAATAGGTAATGTTACTTCAATTTCAGTCCTCTTCATCACTTTCCAATTGTACAATTAAAAGCCATCAATTTAAAATCTTAGTCATTAGACAATTATAAATTATTGGGAAGTCTACACTATATAAATATCTCTATTAAAACAATGTTTCATTATTGTTCCAGGTGTATGATGTGATCAAAAGAAAGCTGTTTATAGACAATTATTATAAAGTCTAAGTGCTTTGAAATTAACATTTCATTGTTATGTGTTCAACAGTAATTTTATCAATATACTGAAGATGTTGGGAAAAAAATCATCTAATTATTCTGAGAACTCATCCTGTAATTTTTTTTAAAAAAATGTATTGTTTCCAGAAATCAAGAATGGAGTGGGAGAGTTGGTGTTAAAATCTGTTCTGTTTATTCTAAACTACATGCTTATGATTTAATATTATCCTTTGTATTATTCTCTTAATTTCATTCCTCTAAATATGAAGCAATTGCCAGCTTCAAACATCAAAGACTTGCAGAAATAGAAGTCAAATTCAACATTTCAAGGAATGTAAATGAGGTTTTAACTCAGTTTTATAATTTTATCTCCTTAGTTTTCTCTCTATTGTGTAGTTTTTCAGTTGCAATTCCTTTCACTGACCTCTTCACATCACTAACTCTATTAAACCTTGAAACATATTAGTATCCTGTCTCCTGTGTGGGGAAACCGAGCTTTGAGAGCACTGGAGAATCCCACATGGATTCAAAGTCAGCTATTTGAGATTCCATCTCCTGTTGGTTGTGACTATGTTTGCTACTCCCCTAGACCGCCTATTTTAAAATCACATTTTATTTTATCTTTTTAAATTTTATGTATGTCTATACCTGAATGAATTTACATTTACCACATGTGTGCAGGAGCTCATGGAGACCAGAAGAAGGAAAGCAATTTCCTAAAACTGCAGTTCCAAATGGCTGTGAACCTCTTGATAGGGGTGCTGAGAAATGAACCCAGGTTCTCTTGAAGAACAGTAAGTACTCAATTGCTTAGCCACTGCTCTAGCATTACTTGTTAATATTTAACATGTCAGACTTCATAATAAATTCAGTGGAACTGACTGTGTGGATATTTGCTGTATATATTGTCTATGCCTCTTCCTTAGTTGTTGATTTTTAAAATCCAAGGCATAAGCAAGGACTTCTGAGACCACAACAAGCTCTTTTGTTTTTGGCAGAAAGTAGCAAACAAAAATCAGTGGCCATACCCATAGTCCAGTAAATAACTGGTGTATATAGAATAAATTCTGAAAACCAATTCCACGTAGTTTTCAGTGAGTGTGGTGTTGTTGTGTATTCAGTATGCACTAGGTACTATGTTGTGCTATTATTGTAGAGGTGAGTAATTTAATTCCCAAACCCAATTGAGAAAAGCAATGTATAAATGTGCTCTTGATCCACATTAGTACAAGCTGTAGTAGGGACCTGAATCTAGTGCCATGCTGGGGATGTGTTTCTGTATGCTGTGAATGTGTTGCTCTGATTGATTGATAAATAAAATGCTGATTGGCCAGTAGCCAGGCAGGAAGTATAGTATAGGCAGGACAAGAGAGAGGAGAATGCTGGGAAGAGGAAGGCTGAGTCAGGAGTCACCAGCCAGACACAGAGGAAGCAAGATGACAAGGCAGCCTTTGGGTGGTGGTCTCAGGGTCTAGACTGGTGCTTTCATTCTCATGGGTCCTTGGTATATGAGCTGACTTTTTGGAACCTACACACTACTGTGGGATACCTCGCTCAGCCTTGATGAAGAGGGCAGGATCTTGGTCCATCCTCAACTTGATGTGCCATGCTTTGTTGACTCCCATGGGAGACCTTACCTTTTCTGAGGTGTGGATGCAGTGGCGGGAGGTGGAGTTAGAAAGCAGATGAGGGAAAAAAGGGGAGTACAGGTGGGAGGGGAAACTGTGGTTGGTATGTAAAATAAATAATGAACAAACAAATAAATGAAAATTAATGGCAAATAAACAACAAAATCAAAACAATTCACCCAGCTTCTCCTTACTTCAAAAAGACTAGGGAAATTGACATTCATCATACCAGTGAAGGGTAGTAAAGAAGCTAACAAAATATAAAGAATTAAGGGCCATCCAAGCAACACTTGTCCAAAGAGAATAGAGATTGGTTCTATCGCATGCATCACACAATGTTGTTTTTGTTTTTGTTTTTGTTTTTGTTTTTGTTTTTTTTTTGGACAGCTGGCAAATAATTTTATTGAAATCAATTGTACAATAAAATTAGGAGTGGGCAGAAAAAATATATTTTAATGTAAGAATGAAATGTCTGGCTTTCTCTGGTTTTGGAAGAAGGAAAGATGGAAAACGTTGGGGACAGGAACTCTGACGCAAACCACGGTGAGAAAGCTGATTTGATGCTATTTACTTTCATTGACAAAAAAAGTATGTTCAGAAAAGAAATACAAAAACAACATGACATGGTATGTAGAGATGGCTCAGTGGTTCCAAAGGACAAGCATTGGATTCCTAGCATCCACATGGCAGTTCACAACTGTCTATAACTACAATCCCATGAAATCCAAAGGCCTTTTCTGGTTCGTGGGCACAAGGCACGTACATGGTTTACAGACATGTATCCAAGACAAAAACAACATACAGATAAAAGGATAAAATATTTTAAAAATAGTAAAGCAGAAGGTGTGTGACTATAAATTACTACCAGAATATAAAATTAAGAATCTCATTGATTGCAAAAATAACTGGCAAGTGGTAAAAAATAGCACCTGCTTTGCAGAGTCATAGAAATGTTCTCTGTCTGCCTGGCCATTGCAATCCTAGGTTTACAAGTTATGGTGCTGGCATGGTGACTTAAACTACTGTCAAACCATTTAAAATAGATTTTTTGGAATTCAAAGTACAACTTAATATAAGGCCTTAGGTTTGATCTTGAGCATAGAAAATAAAAACTAAACTTACAGATTTTAAGACAAATGCATTTTAAATCATGGTTTTGTTTTAGTTTGGAGATTTTTTTTTGTATTCTAGTGTCTTCTGAATGTTCCAACTCGGGGATGCATGTTTACATATCTTTTACTTTCCATAATAACCACACTTATTTGCCTTCTGCATAATGGAGGGAATGGGCTACATTTACAAAGCAGTGCATACTCACTGCACTCAACAGTTAGTTGTTCAATGGTCCTCCTCACCAAGAAAGAAAGTACCCACTATTTCTATATGCTGTTATGAGTCAACTCACTTCCTCCAGCTCTTTCAAAACAAGAACAATCACACACAAAAAAATATTAGGACAATGGGAAATTGTCTGACTGTGATACTCATAGTTGTGCACAATTAAATTGGATTTATTTCTAGAAAGGATTATAGATTTCCCATAGCTGAAAGTAAGACAATACAATGTGACCCTATGAGTGATCTTTGTGTGTTTTCATCTGAGCTGTGACAATGAATAACAATGGTCTGTTCTGATTTTACTGCTAGAAATGAATATAACATCTACCTATGCTTTTCAAATGTGGAAAATTGATTTTAACACCCAAACTGTCAGAAGGTTTGACTTAATGTGGACTGGTGCTTTGTGGACTTTTCATGATTATGACATTTTATTGCAAGATAATTTTAAAAGATATTATTTAATATGTCTTTAGCCCCCAAAACTAGCTCAGAATTTTGAATTTGCCTGTAACATAAAACGAAGTTCTTCAATTCATGTGATTTGTTCACTCAGCACACCCTTGAGGCATAACACAATTCTTTAGAAAATTTTCAAATCAAATATATGTCCACAACTTTTTCTTGTAAAATACATATGAATAGGTAGTGAAGGATTTTTTGGAGAGTGATCTGATCGTTTTCCCTCTTTATATAAAGCACATTTTCAGCTATATGATCAAGGCTACCCCACATGGTTCAAGCTTCCATTTATAAAAGGCACTTTTGATTTAAGACTCCTGGTACATACAGGGGACCTGGAATTTTACTCAGCAATGGATAGGCTGAAAGAATTGGTAAAATATGTTCAAGATTTCCAGGGTGTCAGAGTATAATGAAACAACTCTATGAAAAAATTAACAGGACAATGGCTAGAAAGCTGACTCATTGTGTAAGAGCATTTGCAGCCAAGCCTGACAAACTGAGTTTGATCCCCAGGATCCAAATGTTGAAAACAGAGAGCTGACTTCAACAAGTTGTCTTCTGACCTGCACTTTCCAAGTGATGGCAACAGATTTTTAAAGCAAGACTATGTCCTACTCAGGCATTGTCAAGAGACTGTTTCCCTAAAGTGCATAGGGAAGGCTGAAGACAGAGAACAGAAGGGAAAGAAAACAAATTTGAAGAGCTCATGCAAATGCTGGAATGAGCTAAATTACCATTTAAATTTAAATGAGTTAAGTTCACATAGATATGTGAACCCCTGATGGGTGTAGAACAGGGGGAATCTGGGCCATGTCAAATACTTGCAGTTTCTGGGAGAGATTCTGATGCAGCATATTAACTCCCTGGAATACTGTGCTATTCTGTACCCAAACTTTCAGCAAAGAGTCAATGAATGGTAATAATGATAAAGCAATAATGGCCGATACTTCCAATCCATGGAGTTTAACAGAATCCAAGACTGTGTTATGTATCATTAAGGAAAGATTACCCCAGTTTATAAATCACTGAAATAATAAGAACCACCTTTGCCTAGAAATATCAATGTGTCCAACTAGACAAAGGAGTTAGTATTGGTATCCAAGGAAAGCCTGCAATAGCTCTGTCATCAAAACTCTTTAAAGAATGAATACTATTTTATCATGAAGGTCAGCTTTAAGCTAGACAATTAGTGAAGATTCTATGTAGTCCTGCTGGAAGCTAAATTCTGACTCTACCATCTACACTTGGAATTATGACCAAACACTGAAATTCTCTTAGTTATAAAATCTGAAAAATTACGGAGAATGAACCTTACATGGATATCTTAAAGACACAATGGGGAAGGCTGAGAGGAAAGAGAGAGGGAGAGAGAGGGGGGGGATGAAAGGAGGGAAGGAGGCAGAGACAGAGTAAGAGAAAACTTATCTCCATGTATTCTTCACACTTCTCAGGTACGTTTATTAAATTTGGTTGATTCCTTTTCTGTTTTTTTTCCTAAATATTTTTTTAAAATTTATTTATTTATCTTATTATTATGTATACAGTATTCTGCCTGCATGTGTCCCTTCAGGCCAGAAGAGGGCACCAGATCTCATTACAGGTGGTTGTGAGCCACCATGTGGTTGCTGGCAGTTGAACTCAGGACCTTTGGAAGAGCAGTCGGTGCTCTTAACCACTGAGCCATCTCTCCAGCCCCACTTTTCTGTTTCTTAATAGAACATTAATATGTTGCATGTATAATTTGCAAATACAATTTCAATCTCTTGTTGTGAATTTGAAACCTTAACTCCAACTGAGCCCCTACTTGTCAACATACTTTCACTTTGTAAAACTTTTAAGACACTTTATGAAAAATGCATCATCTCACTTCCTCACTAGTAGATGTACCTCTTTTATTACTGTGGGTATACTGTTACTATAGGAAAATGGTGTAGAACACAGTAGAATGTCTCAGAAAAAGTATTTAGGAAAGGATCTTTTAGTTCCTAAATAGCAAGATCATTCTTTAATGAGTTTAACAGAGGAAAATGTAACACTGTCTTCTAAAAAGAAGGTTAGCAGTGAATACATTGGATACACAGATTTCCAGTGGGCTAGAAAATGCAGGTGGTTTGTCTAAGATTTCACTGTGTTCTTCTAAAGTCTCCAAAGTCACCCTAGAGCCCACAAAGTGAATGAAGATCTTAATAAATTCTACTGAATGAATGATTCTTATTGGTTGAGAGCCTAGTTACAATAAACTCCATAACTTATCCCCCCCAAAAAAGGAAGATTAGCAATCACAGTACTGTGTAAAGTCTTCTCAGTGTAGTAATATGAATTTCATTCTAATCCTGGGTTTCACAGTTTACTGTCCAATTGAAGTCCTGTAATTCGTTCATTCAGTAATGTCAAGTACATCAGTGGTGAAATGGTCAAGTGTTAGGAAGAGTGGTTCTCAAAAATCCTTTAATATTAATCTAGAATCAAACATGAGTTATATGAGTAGATGCACCACCTTGAGTATTCATCTCAAAGTACAGATAAACAATGAGCAATACTTAAAAAAAGGAACAAGAATTCTCAAAGGTAACATTCAAAAATCAATAGTGTATAGTGTGAAAGAGAAAGACTTCTGTGATTGTGTACACATTAGTTACATGTGTCTGCTTATGTTGCTCAAACACAGAATGCTGTTCTTCCTGTGGTGGTGTGTTCATAAGATCATTTTCTGAAAATATTTCAGTGAGGAAAAAGGAAGGAACACTAGACTATCACATTATCCTCTTAAACTAAAAGACCACTGTCTTTAAAAATAGATGTTGCTTTTACAGGAGGAGGGTATGGACATTTTACAGCCTGCTTCATTTCTGCCATCTTTTTGTATAAGAAGAATTTGTTTCTCTCTGTTTTCATTTGCATTACAGCGGAAGTACTGGTTACATTCCAGTGAATTTACTCAGATAAACACAATGGGTTTTCTTTTAAAATAAGCCTTTACTGAATATATCAACAAGGTACTGTATAGTGTAGAGTGAAGTTTGTAGTTAACAAAGTGTGCAACATAGAGGATGCATGACACAGAATCTTCCAGCCCCTTGCAGTCCCTTGTCAGAGAAATACACTAAACACAAATCAGAATCAAGTCAACAAAGGATTCAAACAGTAACAGATCATCAAAGTTAACGTTCAGTAAATATTATCCTATGAGGGCATACAGCAGTGATGCCTCATTTTCCTTAAATGGTTACAAATCTCACATCCCACAGACACCTTTACAAACAGCCCATGTATATGTATGCATGGAATTGCATGTTATATTAATTTAAAAATGCCTGTTGCAATGGCCTTGGTTTGTGCTCTTCTGGTGGATGTGCAGCTAGAAAACCAAATACTATAACAAAACAACCTGGTTTGCTAAAACAGTATCATACTGTGTACAAAATGTTTTTCCTACAATCAGTGAAAAGCATTCCCGCTGCCAACAATTGCTTCAATCCCGCTGATGAAACTGGAGAAGGGTATAGATACAGCTTCCCATCATTACTTATTTTAACTTAAAAAAAAAAGAAGCTAAGTTTACCAAGTTTAAGAATTGAGAGTTGTTATTTTGTGTGTGTATCATTTTACTGTTGGGCACTCTTCCATTTTGCTTTCCCATTCAGTTGGAAAAGCAAGTAGGAGTTTATGTGTTATCCTCAAGTTCTAAAGCAACATCTAATGTCCCCTTTTGATAGGTCAGAGATAAATGCTATAAACAAAGACATCAATGAAAATTAACCACTTCACTGTCAAAAGCTGCAGAGGATGCTGCAGCTGAAGTTTGCCAATTCAGTGTGGCACCTGCCTCTGAAGAAAACAATGGTGCCTTGTATTTGGAATGGATGCTCTCCTCACGTGAAGAGCTATGTCTTCTCCAGGGGAGAAGGAAGGTCTGGCTGTGTGGCATAACTAAGATCATTAGGACCTCCATTATTAAGAAATAGAGGTGTAATATTAGCTATGCCATTAATACATTTTTCCCAAAAGATCACATTATAATTTTTGTTTTATCCTTAAGAGAAAATGTCTAATATTATATCAACAAATATCTGGAAAATTAGAAACAGCATCATTTCTCACAAGAGATGATTTTTCCACTTACATCATAAATAAGCAGGGAACACCCTTCTCATGTCTGCCTTTGATTGTTCCAAGTGTTATACTGCCTGGCTAAGGCATGTGACAGTGTTTAAGTGAAACCCAGGGTCTCCCTAGGGTCATATGCAACTCTACAAGCAAGGAGGTATTGGTGACTACCTTCTGTTTAACTATTGATATATCTCTGTAACCATGCTTTTCTTTTTCTTTTTGTAATGTCCTCTGTGTAGGTACAGGTATTATACTGACAGGGGGTGACACTATCTTAGATCAACTAAACTTTGACTCTTAACTAATCACCTCAAAATAAATAATGAGGCTGAGAGAGAACCAAACACAGAGGAGACATAACTGCATGACAGTCTCCTGATTAAAGATGCTAGCCAAAATGTCATCCAGTAAGGACTGCTGCTCATCTGTTTTTTAAAGTTTCATAAGATAGTACAGATTATATGATGTGATTTCAACTCTGATGTAGGAGTCCCTCAAGCACACTACTACAGATGGTAGTCTGATTTTCATGGTAGATGTCTTTGCCATGCTGCTCATAAGATCAAAATAAAGATTTTTTTTTTTTTCTGTCCAGAAACACCTTCTACCAGAGCAAGTTTGAAAGCATCTTAACCATTTTACATGACTGGGCCTCTACAGTACCACTTCAACTCTCAATAGTGTTGTGGATGCCATACAATATTGTGGGAACCTCTCTGCTCTTCCTCCTGGGACAAAGAAATGACATTTCCACAGTCCCAAATCCCACCGGGAGTTAAACATACAATACAAACAGACAAGAATAATTATCTTGTTTATAACAAAATAAAATTCCGCAAAAATTAAAGTACCATTATATTTTTCAGCACACAGTTTTACCTACAGTGAGATGCAAGAGGACAGTGAGAAGAAAACATTCAGCTAATACACAGAGCTCATGTCACTGTCCTGATTTTAGATGATGTAACGCTATATTGATCACCATTCCAGATGGTTTTATTCCTTCACTGTGTGAACCTACTTTTACAGAAACCAACAGCCCACACCCTCTAGCTAATAGACTAAAGAGGAAACCCGAGTCACTTTAGAATTAATTAAATTAATTCATAACTATGTTCAGCTCTACTGACTGCACAGTTTCAATGCTTGTGTCTACATCATTATCACTGCAGTTATATTTTCTGCTTATTCTGAGGGATGAGGGAGATTAAAACATATTAAGTCAGGGTATATTATTAAAGAAAATAAAGCTCTCGCTATAAAGAAAAGCTTGCATAGCATTTTATACCTAAACTTTTACAAGAAGACACATCACAGTTTTATTTTGCTTAGAGATGAAGAGAAAGCAAGAAGAATGTGACATTTTTTTCATGAGTCCCTAAAGTGATACATGGTTGTAAAGGAACACAGAATGAAATGCCTAAATGTGGCTTTGAAAAGAACTCCCTAAGGGTAAATTCTTTAGACAATATATGTGGTCTATAGCCCTTCTACACCTAAGGGATGACAAGAATTGGGGTAAATTATGCATCTTTTATGAAAATGGACTTGCTTCAAAATAAATATCTGGCATCAATAAAGGACATCCCTCTCTTTCCTATACCTTCTGCTTTTGGCCCTCCTCTGCCATGACTAGAGAAACTTGCTTTCTCTGGCTTATTCATTTTCACTGGTAGTCTTTTAGCATAAGATTAATTATCACCCTATGATTACAAAATTAGAGGGATATCCACAATCTGAAAGGAACAAATGGAATTTAGAATGTGGAAGAGGACCAAAGTTAATCCTAAATGGAAACATAGTATTGCTTTTTAACAATACGCATTGTTTTGGCCAGTTTTGGTGTCTTCACAGAAACGTTGGCAATGAATATTAATATGGATTTTAATATGTAGAAATACACGGGGATATTTTGTGCAACCAACATTTGCGTCTATAATTTTCTTTGAAATACCAAGCAGAGGGAGAAAACAAAGGTGGCATATACAACTTAATCACAAAAAAAATATATATGCAAGATGATTGGAAGACAAGAATTTGAGAAGGGATATAGGTATTAATTCAAGCTATTTCAACATGATACTAGCAAAGTCAGCAGACACAGTGTAAGAGAATCACTGAATTTTTTTTCTAAGTGGTATTAGCACTCTTTAAATAAACACATTACTGTAATATATTCCAAACACTGTTCTTTGTTGGTCTAAACACCATGTTGATATAGCCTTAGTGAACCTACCCAAATAATTTTCGTTATCAAAAATAATTCCATTCAATATAATTCTTCCCATTATTTTTATTAGCCTCTTCTAAAAAATTATTCTAGAATATAACTCTGTTGGATATGATTCAACCTGACATGTGATTTGAATAGTGACAGTTTTGAGGGGAATTTTCTTGCTAGAACTGATCATATTGGTCCCTGAAGATGACTAGAATCAGACTCAGGTTTCCAACTCTGTTATCACATAAGGCCAGGGAAGCATGAAGAGTGATTTTAAAGTTCACAGTCAGAAAGCCAACCCTGGGGTTTTAAGGACATTTCAAATATCTTACTTTCTTTGATTTGGTCAAGTAGGCCTAACTTATCTCATGGGAACTGGCTTCCTCGTGATGTTCTATTTCTTGTACTGGGTCAAATTGGAATATCTACCTTTTTTTATTATATTATGGATTTTTCAAACAGCGTTTCTTCCAGGCCAGGAGGTATAGAAAACATAGAAATAACTAGGCCATTCTTTCTTTATGCAAACTATTCCTCTTACCCTGATGAGCCCATCTGAATCTATCCTTTCATATGACTATCAGCTCTACAGCTTCAACAGCAAAGTGGTTAATATGCATCTTATGTATGAATCACTCATTCTTCTGCCTTGGCATTGGGTCCTCATTGTACAACCCAGTACAGTACTTCAGCAACATTTTTTTTTTAATTTTAAAAAGCAAAGAGTTACAAAACTGTTTGTAATTAACTTGAAATAGAAAAGATAGCACTTTTTTTTAAATCCCATTATATAGTACACCGTATAAATTACAGAGTATTCAAATGCACAAATGCATCTGGGTAACATTTATCAAATGTAATTTGCGTGTCTTTATGTGCACACACATGTGTGTTCTTGAGAGTTTGGTTGTCCACCTTTCTCACGTTGGACCTCTGGCTGTTACGTATGGCAATGCTCCAGGTCTGGCACACTGCTGTTGCAGTATCGCATGTTGTTGGGGATGTGGCAGTCTGTGTAATTAATTCCCCCATTTGGGGTATAAATGGGCTGCAGTCTGAAATCTCCTTTAAGGAGCTGGTCGTTATTTAAGGAGACAATCTGAAAACTGGTTTCTGTCATCTCCAGGATGGAGTTGTCTTTTTTGGTGCCTGCCTCACAGTAGTCATCTTTCCGTCGTCCTCGGTTGTATTTCCACTTCTGGGAGGTATAGCGTCCCTTTTTGTGCATGTGCCAGCAGAAAACGCTGAGCAACACCACGAGCACAAAAATCACTGCACCCCCGATTAGGCCCGCCAGCAGAAAAGGGGAGCCCATGCTGTGGGAAGTTGTCTGCTCATGG
Organism: Onychomys torridus; assembly: GCF_903995425.1. Classification (NCBI taxonomy): domain Eukaryota; kingdom Metazoa; phylum Chordata; class Mammalia; order Rodentia; family Cricetidae; genus Onychomys; species Onychomys torridus. The sequence continues at coordinate 63,230,236 of NC_050456.1, read as the reverse complement.
CTAGAAGCAGTGTTGCTGCCATTGTTCAAATAAGAGGCATGTGTCGTAGCCTCAGAACAAATGGTATCTTCCACAGTGCGGTAGTTGAATGCATCCAGTGGCACTAAACAAATCCGGTAGGTGGATCTGGGCTCTAAATTAACCAAACTCAGGTGTTGCTTCTCACCACTGACAATTCGTTCCTGAACGATGCCCCCTACAAGACTGTGGCCCATTTTCACCCATGTCAGTTTGTACGCCATCACAGGAAAGAGAGACAGCCAGCTGACTTGAACTGAAGTATCGTTAACAAAGTGGATGGAAAGTTGGATCCTTTCAGAAACAGGAGGGGTCACTCTTTCTCTGCCATCCCAGTCAGGGATGGTGGGAAGTTTCGATGGGGTAGGAGCTGGAGGCACAGAGCCTCTGCTGGGACTTGGAACAGAGAGAGTAGGAGACGGAGTTGTTGGAGCAACTGTACTTGGAGCTGGAGTGAAGATAGGTAGGCCAGGAGTTGTGGTAGGACAAGACAAAAGATTCATGTTCAGCTCCCTGACAGCCATCCCCCGGACTTGCTCAGGACCTTGGCACATGAAACCACGCACATTAAGAGAAGAAGGGATATATTTGAGCCATTCTGTGACCCATTTAATACTGCAGTCACAAAACCAAGGGTTATTCCGAGCAGTGAGCTGTTTCAGGTTGGAAAGATGATCAAAGACCCCTTGAGTTAACATTCGTAGCTGATTATTAGATATATCTAGCCGTTCCAGCTTACGGAGGTTTGAGAAGGCCGTCAATGGGATGTGGTTTATCTGGTTATCCTGTAAGTAGAGCCTAATCAGATGCGTACCTGGGAGGTCAGGAGGTGGGTGGGAGAGCGAGTTCCGGACTATGGAAAATTCCTTGAGCTTGGTGAGATGGCTGAAGGTGCCCTCAGCAATGCCCTTGTTGGTCAGGAGATTCCCATCCACAATCAGACGCTCCAAGCTTGTGAGGTTCTGAAAGGCCATGTCTGATATGACCGCAATTCGGTTCTCATCTACTCTCAGCTCTTGTAAGTCTACAGGAAGCCCAACAGGCACGCTGCTCAGGTGATTCTTTGATAAAAACAACAGTTTGAGGCTAATGGCCTCTCGGAAAGCTCCGTCCTCAACGCCCACTGTAGATATGGAGTTGTCATCTAGGTGGAGTTCTTCCAGCTTCAGAAGCTGAGCGAGAGCAGCCCGGGAGATGGTCTGAATGTTGTTTTCCTGCAAGTGGAGGACTCTGACGTTCTTGGGAAGGTTCATGGGGAATTCATCCAGTTGGTTGCCATAAAGGTAGACCGTGTGCACTGACTGTACATTGTGCAGCTCTGCAGGAAATCCAGCATTATTAATTTGGTTGTTGTGGAGGTAGAGTACGGTTACGCCCTCCGGGATCCCAAGAGGCACTGAGGTCAAGCTTCGCTCATTACAGTATACAAAGCTTCTGTCACAGCGGCATACACTAGGGCAGGCCAGGAGATCTGACACTTGTGAGTAGAGCCCCAGGGAAATGATAAGCCAACATTTTAGAAAAAAAGCCCTGTGGCTGGGCCACTTTGTAGTCTGCAGGCCCATTGCTGAAGGACAGAAATAAAATACAATGTGAGGAAGGGAGAAAATAAAAATCAAAAGCAACAACAAATAACAGGGAAAACAGAAAACAAAAGCAAAGTGACTGGATCAGGTTCTGTCAAAGTCTAGAACTTCTGTGAGAGGAAATGACCTGAGGGCAGATGGTAAAACAATCTTTCTGATGTCTTTAGTCTGATCTGCCTAGGTTGCCCTCACGCAGTGGTCCTCCATGTGCAAAACAACTCAACAGGGAGAATCTGCCCAACAAGCAAAGAGAGACGCCACGTGGTAAGTACTGTCAATAGAAGTCCAGCCAGGCAGGCAAATCTTGCATCTTCTACAGTAAGCAGGGCCAGTGTAGAGCAGCCTAGGAATTTCTTGGTTAAACAGAGTCTGCAACCTGTTGTAGAAGAGAAGACAGGAGTCAGTTCAGGGTAACAATAGGATGAATCATGCTACAGCTATCTCCTGGAGCAAAACTGTGCCAGGGGCCCAGTCTCAGGAGCCAGGTTGGTGGCATTTCAGAATGACAATTGTTTAGTTCCACAGATGCTTAAGAAATAAACGACTACAGTATGAGTCATTTCTTTAAAAAGAGATGGGACTATTACTTTTATTATCAAAAACCTTTACACATCAATCAGTACTTTTTCTTAAATATCCATATGTATATCCTTAAGGCAAGTGCTACCGGCACCCTGTCGGATTCTTGGTGTCTGTTCATGAAAATTAGTTGAAAGCTCTGTTATTTTAAGGTGGAGATGGGAGAATTTAAGAGCTATGACAGAATTATCAACTGTAAAAATGCAAAATGGGAATTAAGCCATTTGAAAATACAACCTTATTAAGAAATTCTCCTCAAATGTGTTGCATTCCTAAACATAGTTAACACGTCATATTTTAGATATGTAAGAAAACTGGGAATCTGTAAGTTTCCATCTCCTGCAAAATATATTTTTAAATTCTGGTAAAAAAAATCTTATTTTTGTTTAATGAGGAATCTAGAGAATGCATTATAAAGGACAGGGGAGCAAGGTAATAAGAGAATAAGGATATCCCAAAGCAAGCATTTACTTACTTCCTCTTTTCTGCTATGAAAACACACACACACACACACACACACACACACACACACACACACACACACACACCAAAAGTGGAATAAGTATCTAGCTTTGTGCTAGTTAACAGTATATCATAACTACATCCAGTATTATTAGAAATACCACACATATTTTTCCTCTGACAGCAGGATGAAACACAACTCAAGAATGAAGGCAAAAGATTTATCTTTTTATACCTGTCACTCCTTTTTCTTCCTGCAGAATACCTTAAACTCATTACCAAGGAGACTGACCAAGCAACAATATAAAACATATTTCTACTTATCCCCTCCATTGGGGCCTCTAGGTTTACCTGACACAGGCCATTGTGATTGCCCTACATGTCAACCTGAAATTGAGAACAAATTTTGTTTCAACGGGACCGCTTTCCAGTGTGAGAGCACTTTCTTGCCTCGATAGGATGACTTTTAGCAAGTTTTGAAAAGACAGAAGCCACAATGGAGGCAGCCAAGGCAATCCAAGGATAGCACTCACACCTTCTTGCTCCACCGTGTGTTCCATCTGCTTTTAGATGGAGAGGGAAGGAAGTTAACTGAAAGGTGCCAGCCAGATTTGATTTCCCCACACAATGAGCTAACATGACAGGGCATGGCAGGCTGCAAGTTCCTCTCTTCTCACCAATAGGGAGATTAGAACAACTTGTATCCACAGCAGAGAAGCTATGCATTAAACTGTTTCTCTAGCTATCTTTAGACTTACAATTTGAAAACAAAAAAGGAGTACTATAAATGTTATCTAAGTGCCAAAGACAGTATATATTTGTTCTGCAATTTAAAGGCTAAAAAAAAAAAAGTGAAAGAAGCTTTGGAACACTATATATATACATACATGCAAATATACATGTATATCTTAGTGCCATGCTTAGCTTGATTTGCAGACTGTCTTAATGTTTTCTAACACCTTGTTACTCAAGTGTGATGGTTATCTCTGCAGCATGAGCCTGACATGAGTTGTTGGTACGAACACAGAATCTTAGGACATGGACATGCATGTGAGCAAAAGCCTTAAGAGAAAAATGTAACAAGAAGCCTTACTTGTCTTTCTGTTAACCTAACTTTCCATTAACCAAAGTTAATGCATAGCTTTAATCTGAATTCATGTTTTCTTCCATGCTTCTGACCCAGAAAAAAAAAATGCATATATATCATTTGCTGAAAGCAACAAATACAGAGGTTGAAAGCAATCTTCTAAAATGAATAACTATCACAAATGCTGAATATATTATTTATGTACATTGGTTGATAAATAATGATATTTATAGCACTGTTTGTTGTCTGAGTCAGTTGAGTTCGGTGGCATCTAGTGACTCAATCTCTTGTAAAGCTCTGTTAAAGCTATTTTGTGAAGTATCTCATTCCTTCCATACATGATGCTTTCTGTGCTGTTGAATAAAGACAGAGCAAAGCCCTTTATTTGGAACAGACACACACAGTCACAGTCACACAGCACATAGACATGCAAGGACAGACACAGATACAGCCACAGGGACAGATTCACAAGACAGCCTTCAGGCAGACACTTATTTCAATTCATATGGTATATATATATATATATATATATATATATATATATATATATATATATATATATAGAGAGAGAGAGAGAGAGAGAGAGAGATACACAGACAGACAGACAGAAGACACAGGCAGGGAACATGAAGTAAAACATTCAAATCTGGACTCACTCTTGGTTAAACCACTCAGAGGGGAAGTACTTTTTTTATTTTCTTCCCTAATGCAACACCTATGCATTATTAGTAACTCTCAGTTAATTACTAATGTGCTTAATACACACATAAGAGGCCATGTGATTTTTGGCCTAGTGTGGTTTAAAAGTTTAGTGAGGAGGAAAATATGTAAGAAGGGAATTAGCAAACTATATCAAGAGCAGTGAGGTTACAGCATCCAGAAATCTGGCACTATGTAATGGTCTTTAAAACCTAACCCATGGCATACCAGAACACAAGGGGAACAAACGAAAACATGCTAGAGGCCAGGCAGTGGTGCACGCCTTTAATCTGAATCCTCGGGAGGCAGAGCCAGGCGGATCCTCTGAGTTCCAGGCCAGCATGGTACACAGAGTAAGATCCAGGACAGGCACTAAAGCTACACAGATAAACGCTGTCTCAAAAAAACAAAAAAACAAAAACAAAAATGTGCTAGAGATAGGATGGATCTGAAATACAGAAGGCCCAAAGCAAGAGTCAGTCCATCTAGAAGTTTGTGTTATAAATACAGACTGCCTGCAACTTGAATTAAGACAGAAAACCCAGCTCAACCCAGAGGACAATAATTTCTACTGCAGAACACATTCTGCAACCCTTTATTGTCCTTTTAGAATATAAGAAACATTTCAAAATCATTCTAGAGTACATTTACAAGTGTTTAAAAGTCGATAATAAAATGTTTTATAAGATAAATTCAAAATATAGAGAGCAAACATTCTTTTCATTTTTTATTTACTCATATGAATCCTATGTGGAATATTACTCTCCAACCCAGGAAGCCAGATTACAAAAAAATGGCTATTTGGAACTTTCTGGGTAAAAACAGAAAGCTTCACTGACAGTGGATACAGCACAAGACCAGAGGCTACAATGTACACATGCTGTTTGGAGCCAATGAGAACATGGTCCATCCAATCTCTTCAAGGTGATAACAACAACAGTCGTTATTCTAGGCTACTGTGAGTTAATTTAACTCTTTTCATGGGAACTAAGACTCAAAGCACATAAATCATGCAAGAGCTTTCTGCACTTTTCTACCATAGTTCAGCCTAAGAAGTGGGCCTTTTTTAATTAATTCCAGAAGGCTGAATTCCAGGAGCGCTTAATAAACTCAGACTATAAAAATCACAGAACAGAAAATAAGATTCGTCAATAAATACTGCCAACTGCATCACATAATGATACCAGGATAAACCTAATGAAATCTTCATGGCCCCAGAGCTAGCTACACTGTCTGGATTGGGAAAGGACAAAGCTGAGTGTGATGGGATACCCATAAGAAAGTCTGGGGATGCAGGAGAGTTGAGAGTGCTTACACATACCCATCAACACATAAACTGAAATGCTGATGCACACCTATGATTCTAGTAAACAGATCAGAAGTTCAAGGTCTTCCTTGGATACACAATGAGTTCAAAGCCAACCTACGACACATGAAACACTCGTCAGAGAGAGAGAGAGAGAGAGAGAGAGAGAGAGAGAGAGAGAGAGAGAGAAATCTGAATAGGGAAATGCTTTTCAGGATTGGGTTCCACTCAGACCATTTTTGGAGGGTAGCAAATCTGAGATTGAAATTGGACACTTAGGGATTTGTCCACATAGGCAGCTAGCCTGTAAATGACTTCACTAGAATCTGGACTCAACAAAGCAGTTTAGAGATTCTGAACACAGCTCTTATTCCTAAGCACAAGTTATAAGTATTGTGATGTAATGATGGACATGTCTTGTGCCATGACCCAGTTGTGGAGTTAGAAAGGGAATTTGAAAGAACAGAGTAGCCCCTCCCCCATCTTGAAAATCATTTTTCCCCTCTTACAATACATCATCCGGTGAATAGTCTTCCTATCTGAAGCAGAAAGGGACCTGAAAGGATGTCAGAGAGAAGAGAAAGATTAAGTGAAAAAAGATAGTTTAAGCAGTGGGTCTTTTCCTGGCTCCAGTAAGTCTAGAGCTGGAAACATTAAAAGTAAAAATAAAACCTATTCTAGCCAAGCATTGACTCTAGGGGGTTTAAAAAGTTTTTCTCACATGCTTTCCAATTAGTTCAAATGGTAGGAATAAACCACTGCAGAGTCAGATAAAAGAAAAATAAAAAAATCTGAATACACATTCACTACTGCCACCTGTCTGGCTCACTTTACTGGGAGTTCCAAGTGATTGCCTTGTCATTCCTGCAATATCAGGGGCTGCCAGAAACAGACCACATTCCACCTTAAGCATGAGCCAGCAGTTATCATGACCAACTGTCTTGATGGGTGCCCCTAAAACAATTCCTGATGACTCCTGTGAGAACTGTTGACTAGTAGTCATCTAAAGCAAAGCACAGTACAGGTGGAGGAAATGAAGAGAGAAAGAAGGAATGGGATACAAAAGTGCCTGGTGCATCAAGAATGACCCTCCTGTAGCTTATACCTGTAAACACTTTAGCTCATTCTTTAAGGTGGCAAAGCATGTATAGTGTATTGATGTCTCCTGGGTAACTAAGTGATAGTCTACTCAGGTACTCTCATCAAGAACTTCTTTCATGGCATCTAAACAATACACCCTTCTCTCTTCTGCAACGGTCATGTAGGAGTTGATTTGGCATTCTGAAAGATCAGTGGGTTTGGAGTCAATCCAAATTGGGTTTGATCTCAGGTCATCCACTCACTAAATAAGAGCAGGGTGATGGGTGCCAGGTTTCACTTTAGATCGCCTGTGTTTGCAGAACATTGGGAAGATTAGATATAGAGAGGATAACCTGGGAACAGTAGCAACTAAGCACAAAGCACATTGGTTTTAAGAGAGGTAAAGCACAAGAGTGTACTGAGCAAGAGGTGAGCTCTGAGGACGTATAAACTCAAGCAGCCTTTCTGCTGATTCTTGGTGTTAACTTGAATAGTTGCTTCACCTCAAATAACCCAAATAATCCAGGTAAAGTTGTAGGAAATAGTACCATCATCTCTTATCATCAACACAATGATAAGAAAATGATGTTCACTATGTTGATCCTCCCTACCATCAGTTTAGACAGCAATACTTCTTGCACCTCAGAGCATCTGTTTCTCATTTGATAGAGGTACTTCTCTCGAACCCAGACAATTTCACTTTCCTTCTCCCATTCACTGATTACAGATTTTCCCTTTGATGTTATGTATGTACCTCTCTCTACCCAGCCACGACAGCTGTAAATGTATGGACACATGTAATGGCTGATGAGTGAACAGGAGACATGGCTGGAATCTACTAGTCCAGACATGAGCTGCAGGACCTTGTTCCTCCATGCAGTCTCCTTGTGGGCAGAACCTGGTCAGCTTTTGATCTTGGCTATTTCCCCAGAAGACACACACCTGCATGTGGCAAGCATTTATAAACTCTTTATAAAATAAATGAATAAATCAAAGAGTGACCTTCAGATATTGTTCTGTTTGAAGAGGCAATCTGTGAAGGTCTTCAGGGCCTTCAGCCTGAGGTTCCATAAGGAATTACAAAGATAATCTTTCAAAATGGCCTTGAAAAGTTTTAGCTACCCCAACCTATGTAGAACTACTGGGGGATAGAGAGATGAATGAATACTCCCAAACATTAAGAAACCAGGGGACCCGAGAAAGAGGCACAGAACATGCAACCAGAAAGAATTGCAAATTCCTGTGGCACTTTACTTGCTTTACAAGATAACACTAAAATTCTTTGGTCTTATTAACCTAGAAATAGGATCAGTGTGAAGCACTATTGAAAACCAGGTTTCAAGGGGGGCATGTCGGTACCTAATGCTCCAGTTCAATGAGAGCTGTGAGCTAAAATCGGAAGACTGTTGTGGTGTGCTTTACAACGCATGTCTTTCTGCTCACCGAATATCCATAGCTTCTAAATAGTTACAGAAATTCATTGGGACTGTTCAAATGAACTTTAATTGCATAGTATTTTATCATTGTACATAGTCAGTATCAATAAAAAAAATAGGCCAGTATCTTTGAGAGCTATAAAAAAAAGCCAATAGGAAAAAATAAACTGAACCCAAAAATATAAACATGGCCTACTTCTCCACCAAAATATTTCACCACACATAATATACATATCAGAACAGAAAATCTTATGTCTCCTTCACAAGGAGAATGCAGATTTCAGTGGACAATACTGATTATGCACATGAAACGAAATTACATACTGTGTTTTTCCAGGTGAGTTATCTGGTTTTGAGTCAAAAAAAAAATGAAAAATTCATCACATAAGTGCATTTTTGTATCCTAGTCATGTTTCTGAATGGAAATGGTGTAAGAATTCTTTCTGAATAAGTAGTTTTTACAATGGACATTCTTATCCTCAGGAAACCTGTCATATTTAGGTGTTAAGGCTACATTCAGTGGGATATTTCTGGATTTGAGAAATGAAAAGTGGAAGAAAGATGATTTGTTCTTATCTTGTCCCTCTCTCATTCTCTCAAGGATATTCTATCCCTGAAACATGATGAGATACAGGTTAGGAACAAATCATTCACAATGCTTAAAATAAAGCCACACATAAGCACAATCAGCATCACACCCAGGGTGGTTGTGGGGTGCACAGAAGAAATTACTCAAAGGAAAACACATTTTAAAAATACATAATAGATTATAGAAGCCTAGATACACAGGGGAGGGGGAGAAAGAAAGTGGAACAAACAGATATTGGTGATTGCTTGAGAAATAACGTAGATATGTAAACACACAAGCAGATCCTTGTCTAGGTTATATACAGTCAGAACACCACACTTGTACTTTGTTCCAAATGCAAAAAGATTTTGCACTCTGCACTCATATGTATATATTGACAATTGGTTTAAGCTATTTAATTCTAGAGAAAAGGAAAGGAGGGGAGGAAAAGAAGGGGGAAGGGAAGAGGATGGTGGAAGGGAAGGAAAAGGAGGGAGTAAAAGAGAAGAGACCATATGTGAACCCCCAAAGAAAGAGAGTATACCCTTATTCTCAGCTTAAAACTCAGGCTGAATTTCGATTTGGTACATGTCTTCAGGCCTATGTGAATAAAATTACCATACCACCATAGAGGTAACATCTGTGAAAGGTACCCAAATATCTCTCTCTCCTCCCTCTCTCCTCCCTCTCTCTCTCTCTCTCTCTCTCACACACACACACACACACACACACACACACACATACACAATTCACATGAAAGATTAAGCTTCATTTTATTATATCTTTGTTTTAACCAGTTAATTCTTGGGTAGAACACCAACAGTCTTCACAGCTAAATGTAAACAAAGAAAAAATGTTGGAGAACAGTGGAAAGTGAGCAATAATAAAGCAGATTAGAAACAGAGATGGTTATGAAGACATCACTACATATTTGCACGAGACTGGGCTACTCATGCCTTCTTTAGCTTGGCTGAAATATAGGCCCTGGTTGTGAGGAGTCCACCAAATGAAGAAGATCCTTTAATAAACTAACTTGGGGACATGACTTCACCATTCTGCACCTCTTATTGCTCATGTAACAGACCAGAAATATCAATTTTTTCCAATCACCTAAACTTCAGAAAACAAATTTTCAGCATGCTGGTCCTGTTTATCTTTAGCTTTCAACAGCAAAAAAAAAAAACTAAAGCCCCAATAGTGGGTCCCTCGTGGGGTAGAACTGCATTGGCTGATACATTCTATTTCACTCCTTGTATTCCACCTATGGGGGCTTTTTGATAGAGAGAGCTGTGGTAAAATGAGTTGAGATGTGGCCACCATGGATGACACTTTAAAGAATGGAACTCCACCGTGAATTTAAAGAGAATGGCATCCAAGAGCAAATCTTTACCAAAAACAGTGACAAAGCAAAAAGAGAGAGATGTTGCTAAGATCCGTCTCTGGTGTATAAGCTGGCTTTTTGGAACCTATTCCCTATGGTTGGATGCCTTGCTCAGTCTTGATGCAGGTGGGAGAAGTTTGTTCTATCCTCAACTTGTAATGTCATGCATTGTTGACTCCCATGGGAGGCCTTACCCTTTCTGAGGAGTGGATGGGGGAGTATAAAAGAGGTGGGGGGAAGGGACGTGATGAGAGGAGGGAGGGGAAACTGTTTGGTATGTAAAATAGATTTAAAAATTTAATAAAAAGATTTTAAAAAAGACTTTAACAAATGAATTTGCATGCATGAATGGATAATGGATTTTTATTTAATTTTAGTGTGCATTAGGAGTTAGAAATTCTAGCAGCTAACTAATATGCCATTTTCAAAAGTTTTGTGTTTTTGCCCACTCTGCCAATATGCTTAGGAAACAAAATTCTCCAGTGATGTTTCTATTTATTCAATAATTGAGTACCATTTCTCTTCATGTAAGGAAGTAAAGAGCCATCATATCTTGTGAGAAGCCCTGGCCATCAGAAGGCCTTTCTGAGACATTTGCAAAGCTCTTATGAATGACCTTTAGAGAAGTATGCCATAGATGTAATTATTTGAAAAGTTACAAACCTTATTAACCAGCTTGTACTGAGGTGTGTGTAGTTTGTGTACTGTGGCTGACCTACATCTCAGAATGTCCTGGAAGGCCAGGCACGTTGTACATTAGAATTCTCAAAATCCAGCAAGTTCTGCTTGGAAAGCTGGCAATGTAAGTAGGACTAGACCTTTATTCTTCCAGATGGCTTTGCACACACTCCAGGGCCAGCTGAGTACTCTCCTTCTTCTCTTTCAATGAGCCTAGAAACATCATAACCTGAGCTATCCAGGACCAGATAGGTTTAGCATAGGATATTATGTACTGTGTATCTAGGGTACTATCTAGATAGGGAAGAGGCTTTATCAAGTATGTCACTGTGACTATATGCATCCCAGGCTCTGAAAATCAGGGCACCATTTGTCTAGGGATGGTGATCTAATCTGGTTAGTTTGAACGACTTCTGGAACTGATACCAGTTTTGAGATCATTTATATGCTTTGAATTATTATTATTGTTGTGATTATTATTATTATTAAGAGATTTTTCTATTCACTTTACATACCAACCAAAGATTCCCCCTCTTCCTGTCCCTCAGCATCTCCTCCCAATCCACTCCTCATTCCCACCTCCCCCAAGTCAAGGACTCCCATGGGGAGTCAGCAAAACCTGGCACACTCAGCTGAGGGAAGTCCAAGCCCCTCCTCCCTGCACCAAGACTGCAAAAGATCTCATACCCTAGGCACTTGGCTCCAAAAAGCCCACCCATTCACCAGAGATGCATCCCGATTCCCCTCCCTGGGGGCCCCCCAAATAGTTCAAGCTAAACAACTGTCTTGCGTATCCAGAGGGCCTAGTCCAGTCCTATGGGAGATCCATAGCTATTAGTACACGATTCATGTGTTTCCACTAGTGTGGTTGGTCATCTCTGCACGTTTTTCCCATCACGATGTCGACATTGCCTACCTACAGAATCCTTCCTCTCTCTCATCGATTGGATTCCCCAAGGTCAGCCTGGCACCTGGCCATGGATCTCTACTTTGAATATTTTGAGAAATGATCAAGAGAACACAGAGAGGGAAAAAATCCTCAACACTCCACAAACACCAGAAGAGAACCTAGTTTGTTGTTAATAGACAGCTAATTTAAAGTATATACATTGTGCCCTAACCCTCTAGTAGGTGACTTGTTTCTGCAGCCCTGGTAGTCCCTGTATCCCCAACCTGTCTCCAAGACCAAATTATCACTAGCAAGGAGACAGAGCTCTAGAAGCACATAAGATTCCAGGAAGAGGTAGAGCATGAGTGGGCTCTATGGATGGGACTTATGCTGACCCTTTGCATCCTTCTGCTCAGGTGAGGCAGCACAGATTCTCACCAGGGCAGCCTTCAAGAAATCTGCTAAACTCTGCATTAATCATTGGGGTTACTAAAGCTAATTTTCAAATGATTCATGGTTGTTTGCTAGGCTGTAAATGGAGCCTAAGTAAAAGAAAGGCAGCCAGGGATTATCTTCTGTATCAAATAGTTTATAGGTAGCGATCGATTTACTTGTCAAGGAACAGAAGGTGGCCTGTGCCTTTCCCTATGGAAGGGGCACTTTTGTAGGCTGGGAGGGAGGCTTCTAGGCTCATGAGAGAAGGAAGAAGACATTTCTAATTAATTTCATAACTGCCTTCATCAAGCCCTAGTAAATCACTTTGTCATGAAATGTCCTTGTTTAACTCAAAGCTGTATTTCTCTTATTTATTTGTTTGTTTGTTCTTCATGTTTCCTCTAGTTCCGAAGAGAATCTTAGCCAGCTTGAAAAATGTGTAGAGTGTTTGGGAGCCACTGAAGTTGTCATTAAAAGAATCCTGACAGTGGTTGGGTGTGGTGGGTATTGTGTTCCCTGAAATATTGTGTGTTCCCTGAAATAAACGTATCTGGCATCAGAGAACAGACAGCCACTAGAACAAAGCCAAAAATGGTGGCTAGAAAATGGGAAGAGTAAGCCATAACAGAAGTTGGGTGCTGGGGGTGCACGCCTTTAATCCTAGCACTTGGGAGGCAGAGCTAGCCTGATCTCTGATTTCAAGGCCACTTTAGAAACAGCTAAGCAAGGTGACCCAGTGGGCCTTTAATCCCAGAAACCCAATCTTTAATCCCAGGGAGTAGGGGCAGAAAGAGAAAAGTATATAAGGCGTGAGGACCAGGAACTAAAGGAGTAAAAGCATATATATAGTTAAGTGTTGGGTTGGTTAAGCGTTCAGGCTTTGGAGCAACACAGTTCAGCTGAGATTCATGTGGAGGAGGACTCAGAAGCTTCCAGCCTGAGGAAAAAGGATCACCTGAGGAACTAGCAAGGTGAGATAGCTGTGGCTTGTTCTGTGTCTCTAATCTTCCAGCAATCACCCCAATAACTGGCCTCAGGTTTGATTTCATTAATAAGACCTTTTAAGATTCATGCTACAGTTGGGGGATCCTTTTCCTCTTCAGTTTCTTTTTCTTGACAACGTTACCAATCTAGCTGATTATGACTTTGTTTTTTTTTTTTTTTGGTTCTTCACTGAATTCATCCACACAATGTCCAAATCTTTTGTTTTCTTGATATTTCCTCCTTGTTCAATGTAATTCTGAAGCAGCCTTCCCATCCTTCAAGAATATTATTCAGGGTTCACCAGGGCATCATGGTTTGTACATCCTAACCCAAAAGAACTCCAGACTCTCTTCCTTTTCAGTAGCTAAATTGTCCTTAGTTTTTTAGGGCAGTCAAGGTGTTTTTTCCTATTGGCATTGCACATGGCTTGGAACTGGGCTGTGTACTCCTGCCTCTTCCTTAATGACTGTCCTTCCTCATTCTGAGTGCTCATGTTTAACAGCTGTTCTCACATCCTACACTCATGATGGTGTTCATGTCTGCCCCTTTTTAGTTCGCTCCTCCTATACCTCTTTCTGTTTATTCCATATCATATGTTATTTCCTTCATGACATTGCTGATACTTTTATCATATCAAGTCTCATATGTTGCTTTTTTATTTTACATTTTTTCTTCCTCTTCATATGACTGTGCTGACTGTGGAAATGTTATCACTATTGCTTTGTTCTATACAGGAGCCATTAAACAGTGGATGAGGGAATAGAAACACTAGCCTTAAGCAAAGATCTAGGCTTAGGAACTCGACTCAGCTAGAAAAGCACTGGCTTCACAAATGTGGAGTTTGGATCATGAGACTTTATATAAAAATCTGGGCATAGTGCTATGTGCCTATAACCCCAATGGTGGCAAGATGGGAAGTGGGGACAGAATAATGTTCCACATTCACTGGCCAGTCATCCTAGCCTACTTGGCAAAATTCCAGCTCAATGAGCCATCCTGTCTCAAACAAAAATGTGGAAGGCACCTGAAGTGACATCCAAGGTTGTCTTCTAACTTTTTCATATATGTACCATTCACACATCACTCTACCCACAACCATGATCATAACACACCCATGCACATATACATACACACACACTCAAATATCCAAAACACCCCACTTGATTCTTGATTTAAACTGTCTGCCAGAAATGTGCACTTGTAGAGAAAGCAGCAATCTAGTCTAAATTAATTGTTTTATATTAACAAACTTTTGAATGGGGAAGACCTGGAGTGGAAGGGTATTGAAGGGAGCATTGTAGTCTAACTTGATTGGGAAGTCATGACTAAATGTGAATACTGGGGAGCTGACATGAATGGTGGGTCTGTCATTGGTAAATGACAGTACTGGGTCATCTGATCATCGATCCTTCTGACACTTGTGTCCTTCTCCTTGACTCATGC